>NC_064861.1:52396311-52417870 GCF_024139225.1 Suncus etruscus
CTAGCATTTGCCTAGCCCAAGGTCGGTTTTGTTCATTCCTCAGCATCCCATATGGTCCCCGGAACCCACCAGAAGTGATCCCTGAGTGCAAAGCCAGTAAACCTTAAGCCCTGAGCACAGCTGGGTGTGGCCCCAAAACCAAAACCAAAACAAAGATGTCCCAACTGGATCTCCCGGTTGGTCCCCACGCTAGTCTACGGTCTGACCATGGCGCTCCTACTGCCTGAGAGTGTTGGGCACCTCCCCTTGAACAGGGATAGGCTTGTCATTGCTTGTAACCCAGAATGTTAGCAGGAACCTGGGTGTCATTCGGAGAGCGAGGCTCTCCTGCAGGAACCCTAAATCTTCCTGGAGATAGTCTCAGAGAGGGGACTTGGGGGAGAGGCTTGCTAGTCCAACCTTAATCACCTAGCTAGAATCTCATCATAGACCCCAAGACTGAAGCCATATTTGAGCCTTTCCCAAAGTCTTCAGTAACAGAACCCAAGAGATAACACCATGAATGTTGTTTGGAATCACTAGGGTGATTCCAGAGAATCAGTGCTCAGTGAGAATTGTGGCACCCACTTAGGGCCTCTTTTAGAATTAGCATAGCCCCATGACTAGCCCTCCCTGGCTAGGTGAAATTGTTCAACAAGAAGTGGGGGGCTCCAGCTGAAGGACCCCAGCACTGCAGAAGTCAGGGGGTGCAATGCTGAATTAAAATCTGGGAGGTGGGAAGACTAGATTAGCAAGTGCCCACAGAAAGTGAGGATTCAGACAAACTCACACACTTTTTATTCCAGGAGGGGGCAACACCTAGCAATGCTCTGGGGTCACTCCTGGAGGTACTTGGGGACCATGTGAATTGCCAGGGATTGAACCCACATCATCAGCATACAAAGCAAGTGCTCTACCCACTATAATATCTTTCCAGTGCCTCCCTTATTAATTTTAACCTTTTATTGATTGATTGAATGTCTTTGGGGCACACCCAGCAATGCTCAGGGGTTACTCCTGACTCTGCACTCAGGAATCATACCTGGCAGTGCTCAGGGGACCATGTGGGATGTCAGGATCAAACCTGTATTGACTACATATAAGACAAGCACCCTACCCATTGTACTATAGTTCTGGCCATCCCCTTCTCTTTTAAATGAGAATATTATGTAATGAGCAAGTCTCTTCAGCCCTTGACTCTAAAATCTGCCAGTGGGGCACATGTCCTTAGCATGATTGGAAGCTGGAGAATTATCTTCAAAGAATACCCAGACAATGAATCTGTAGATATCGTGTGCCAAGCTGAGTCTCCATGTAACTGTAAGAATGAGGCTAAAAAAAAAAAAAAAAAGAAAGTTTAATCTCACTCTATTTCATCTACACCCCAGAATAAGATTCCATTAGAAAGGGGAAAGGACAGGAAGGCAGTTTCATGGCAGACCACTTGCTGCTTTGCATGAACGACGTCCTGTTTGCTTCCAGCACTGCATCAAATAAAATAAAAGTGCAGGGAAATGGGAAGACAGCACAAGTGTCTACAATGGTTGAGACCTGAAGTTTGCTCTGTGGCACCATATGGCCTCATGAGCATCATCAATTGTACAGGACCCTAGTGGCCACAGCACCATTGATTATGGCCCCATGAAAGAAAAATGTGGCACTTTGGTTGGGGTTTCCCCAGAATCAGTCTCTGGAATGAGAAATTCTATGCCATTATTTTTGATAGATAACCTCAGGAAGGTTTGAAGGAAGGATACATAGCTTCGCAGATAAGCAACTTTATAGTTGCAAAGCCAGCCTTAAAAGAAAAGCTGAAAGAAAGGTCTACTTTAAGACAAGACAGACCAACACACACAACAAACATATATAAAGATGACATTAAATCCCAGATAACCCCAGGAAACTGAGGCTGAGAAACTTTCAGGTGAGATAGGACAGGAAGGAAGATTTGGTTGTCAGTTGCTGTTGTTGATATTTGGAGCTGGTCATAGGGTGGAACCTGCTCCTTCCCAGGTCTCTTAGCCAGTGCACCAGGCTCTCAGGTGCCAATGCTCCCAGGGAGGAGACCTTTGTGACTCGAAGCACCTCCGAACTATTCTGGGGATGCTGCTGAACTGGAAATCACTGTGGGGTTGAGGGTCAGAGCTATTTGCAGCAAACAGAGTTGCACAGAGCAGGGGGAATGCTGCAGAATGGCAGGGTAAGTGCTGATGACTGCCACGAGAAGCCACCCTGAAAGCAGGTGAGCCTACCTGTGAATCAACCATGTGAGTGCAAAAATGAAGCCCTCAACAGACTTGACAGCAGCCCATTCCAAGTCTGGGAGGCTGCTGGCCTCATGGGCTATTTAAGGCTCCCTGTGTGGTTTTGAAATCCCCCAGGGTACAGTTAAGATTCAAGAACCTTTGCTTGGCAGGAAGAAGCTCTTCCCTAGTTGCAGCAGTGTAAATAGAGAATATTGAGTGAGGCAGGAGATTGTTATCTGGGAAAATGGGAAGAATCTGTGAAGGTTGGGAAGAAAAAGCATTGAATCCTCACACCATGGCAGGAAGGCAGGAAGGAGATCACGGTTTAGGCTAATAAAACCAAAAAGCAGAGAAGATGGAGGGGCCAGGAGATAGTATAGTAATTAGAATGCATGCACTCAAACCAGGTTTCATTCCCTGCACCACACAGTTCTCCAAGCACCTCTGGATGCAGGCCTGGAGGACCCAGGAGCAGGATATCCCCAACACTGCAGGTGTGAGCAGCATTGCTTTTTTGGGCCCTTTGCATTGAACCACAGCCAGGCCCTTAGACCTCTTGAGCATTGCTCAGAAACTTCCTGTACCCCATCTAAAAAATGGAAAGATCCTTCTGAAATGCAGAGGAGTCCTAGAAGGAATAGCCTTAGACATGCTCTCCTCTGAGCAGGACTCAGGAGGATGTATCTGTGCCTATTTGAGGAGGGGCTGCATATGATTGTTATCCCCCCTAATCCCAGCTCAACCCCTGACTCTTGAGCGCTGTGCATAAGGATACAGATAGAAGTGGCCTGTGTTGATTTGGAATAGAACCCTCCTTTAGGGTGGCTGAAAGAGAGCAGGGCAGGCCCTGAGGCAGCTGCATGAATCACACCCACCCTTCAGAAAATGACTCAACAAGCCTTTCTGAAGTCACAGCTGGTTCTACCAGATCACCCTGGGTCGGGAACCCGCCTTTGGCAACTCAGAACCCTGACACTCCTCCCTTATCAGAACCAAGAGGCCTGGTCCAGGTCCAGCTACTGCAACCTCAGAAACTTATTTGGTTCCAGAGTCCTGTGGACTAGCATTGTCTCTGTGAAAGAACCATGGTCACTGACATCGAGGCCAAGGAGACAGTTTTCTTCTCTCCCTGCCCTCCATCTTAATTCAAGCCCCAAAGGAAATCATTATTAACAGGTTGGAATGGAACATTCCAGACTCTAGATAATGCACATTCAATGTTTTTAGGAGAATTAAAATTTTTTTTAAAAAGGGATATTTCAGAGGACAGCAAAATCAAAAAGCTTTTCCTCCACTGCAGTGGTCCATCTATCAGCAAGGATGAATCAAACATTGACCCATCACAAGTAAACAAAGTTGTCATCAAGTTCACTCTCCCTGGCTTTGTAAATGGGTTTGTACAAAATGAATGACAACGGTATCCATTGCTGAGAGAGAGAGAGAGATTTCCACTACCCTAAAAATAAATTCTCTGGCCTGCCGGATCATCCCTTTCTCCACCCCAACTTCTGGCAAACATGCATCCTTTGGCTGTCTCCAAAGCTCTGCCTTTCCCAGAACTCCAGAGGCTTGTAACCAGTGGTGTATGGCCTTCACCAATTGCATTCTTTCCCTTAGTCAGACCCATTTAAGGTGACATTGGCTCTTCCAGTGTTTTTGTCTTGTTTTGTTTTGTTTTGGGGCTACCCTAGGTTGTGCTAGGGTTTATTCTCAGCTCTGCATTGGGGAATTATTCCTGGAGGGCTCAGGGAACCATAGGGGAAGTGGAAAATCAAACCTGGGTAGGCCATGTACAAGGCAAATGTATTATTGCTATATTATCTGTATTATTGCTCTGGGCTCCAGTTTTCCTGTGATTTTGGAGCTCAGTTCTTTTCCATTTTCTTTCCAGCATTTTGTGATTAAGGTGAACTGCAGTTTCTCTTCCTACAGAAGGACTTTTGGTTAGCAGTGATGAATAAAGCTGCTATCAACAGAGATGTGCAGGTTTTGGTGTGTGGATGTAGTTGTTTATTCCTTTGAGTAAATACCCAGGAGTCTGCTGGCTGGATTCTATGGTTTTGTAAGAAGCTGACACACTGTCTTCCTGAGTGGTTGCTTTTTCACTTTCCTACCGGCCTGAATGAGGAGTCCATGGCTCCATGTCCATACCTGCACTGCAGTGTTTTGAATTTGGACTGTATGTGGTGGTATTTCAGCATCATTTCAATTTGCAAAATTTCCCTGATGTCATGATGTCAAGTGCCATTTCAAACTTTATCCAGATGCTTATTTGTCATTTGTATCTTTCTTGGCAGGTGTCTCTTAAGAGCTTTGGCTCAATTTCTTAATGGGTTGTTTGTTCTTGTTGAATTTTAAGAGTTCAGTGTATAGGGCTGAAGTACAGTGGGCAGGGCACTTGCCTTCCACGTGGTCAACCAGGGTTCAATTCTTGACATCCCATATGAGCTCTTAAGTACTGCCAGGAGTAATTTCTGAGTGCAGAACCAGGAGTAACCCCTGAGTATAGTCAGGTGTGGCCCCCAAGCCAAACCAAACCAAACCCAAAACAAAAAAAAACTAAAAACCTAAAAGTAAAAAAAGAGTTAATGTTTTGGAAACTGACCTAATATCAGATAGGTCTTTTTTTTGTTTGTTTGTTTGGTTTTGGACCACACCCAGTGACACTCAGGGGTTACTCCTGGCTATGCGCTCAAAAATTGCTCCTGGCTTGGAGGACCATGTGGGACGCTGGGGGATCAAACTGCAGTCTATCCTAGGTCATCCGAGTGCAAGGCAATGCCCTATCGCTGCACCACCACTCTGGCCCAGATAGGAATTTGTAAATGTCTCCTCCCACTCTGTGGTTTGTTTTTTCATTCTCTTGATACCTATTCAATTAAAAAATTTAATTTAAAGGCACAAGTCATATGAAGTTTTCTTTTTCTTCTTTAGGAGAAAGATGAAACAGAACAGTCTGTCTTGAATGTTCTGTCTCAGGTGTGTGTCCACTCTCCCCCTTATCTCTGCTGTGTCTATTCTCCCTAACCTCCTCTGCCTGTTTTTTGTTCTCAGTATTTTAATGTGCATGGGAAAGATAAAGGTCTATTTGCTATGCTATGACAATTACAGTTGTCACACCTGTAATTGGCCAGTCACAACAGATGGTGTCCTGATGGATGTACAGTATCAGGCATTCAGACAGCACTTTGGGTGCTTATTTGTTTTTTATTTTTAATTACAATTTAAATTTTTTAAGAATTAATATTTGTAATAGATTCACCATGAGGTACACAATTACAAAGTTGTTCATGATTGAGTTTCAGTCAAGCAATGTCCAACATTCATTCCTTCACCAGTGACATTTCCTGTCCCCATTTTCCCTCCTGCCTCTTCCCTCCCATCCCATCCCTGCCTGCCTCAGATATATTTTCTCTCTCTCTCTCTCTCTCTCTCTTTCTTTTTCCTCTTTAGGCACTCAGATTGGCACTTATTATTGAAGAGGTATCATGCATATCACTTTACCTCTTTTTAGAACCCAGTTCTAGAGTGATCATTTCCAACTATCTTTGTCATAGTGGTTCCTTCTCTACTCTAACTGCACTCTTCCCTCTTTGTGGCAAATGTTCTACCATGCATTGGTCCTCCTGGCTCTCATCTCTATTGTCTTTGGATATTAATACCATACTACATATTTTTTTCCTTTTGGTTTTTGGATCTGGGGTCAGAGCAGTGGAGCAGGTGGTAGGGCGTGGTCACACCAAATGTCACTCAGGCTCTGCACTCACAATTGCTCCTTGAAAGCTTGGGGGTCCATATGGGATGCTGGGTATTGAGCCTGGGTTGGCCATGTGCAAGGCAAACACCCTACCTTCTGTGCTATTGCTCTGATCCCCTATCTTTTTTTAAATATCTGTGGATGTTTATTTATATGTGGTGCCAAGACTCCAACCAGGGCCCTACAGTTTGGGAGTCTGTACTCTACCACTTGAGTCCTATCCCTAATCCCCAATATTGCAGGCTATGAAAGGAATATATCATGATTTATGTAGCTCTTCCCTCTTAATGGGAATACATAGGCTGCTCCTGATATTTTATCTTTTTCTTTATGTAAATGATTTATTTGTTGAATCCAGAGAGATAGTTCAACAGGGAAGAAGTTTGTCCTGCACCCAACTGATTTGGATTCTATTCCCATCACCCAATATAGTCTCCTGAGTCAGCCAGGAATGATACTTGAGCACATAGCCAGGAATAAACCTTGAACATTACTGAAAGTGGCTCCAAAACAAAAAAGTATTTTACTCATTGCAGGTTTTTTTTGTTTTGTTTTGTTTTGTTTTGTTTTGAGTGGCACAGCTAGGACAGGAACTATTCTGGCTTGGTGCTTGGGGATTGCTCCCATCAGTGCTGAAAGAGACCCTGAAGTTCCCGGAATCTTAACAGGACTGTCTGCACCCAAAACATGTGATTCAGTACTTTGAGCTACCTCTCAGACGCATAAACATTTATTTAAAAATATTTAAAAAATTGATTAAATTCATGCATACATGCCATTTTTTTTTATTTTCTCTGCTCCTTCCCTTCCCTTTGTGGTATGTGTCTGACAGGAATCCACATACATCTAGCTGAGGTGCTGGCTGGCTTTTAGCTGGTTTGTCTTGAAGGAAGCAAGAGCATGAAACATAGTGGAGACACATCCAAAAGACAGCAAAGTCAACTCTATGGGACCAGATTCGAAATAGTTTGACCATCCAGTGAAACAGAGATAGATGGAATTACAACTCCTAGGATAAAGTCAGAATCAGTGAGTCTACAGTGACATGAATGCACAAAGCAGCTGTCCTGACTCACAAACACAACAGAACGTTGGATTTCAAACCCGCCATTTGGCAGCTGTAAGAAGTGTTCTGGGCCAGAATCAGCAATGCTGGTGGCAGTGGTGGGTGGAGGCATGACTGGGACCAGCACACTTAAAGTATCACCCAAAGATACCTCAGAAGAATGATGAGGAGAGTAACTTTATTTATTTACTTACTTAAATTAAAAAAATTTTTTGTGGGAGGCCAGAGCAATAGTACAGTGGTTAGGGTGTTTGCCTTGCATGAATGACCCAGGTTTTATCCCTGGCATCCTGTATCAGAGGTAATTCCTGAATGCAGGGCCAGGAGTAACCTCTGAGCACAGCCAGGTGTGGCTAAAAATGTAGATATTTATTTATTGCAGAGCAGGGGTGGAAACCCAGGGCATCACAAATGTAAGGCAGGTGCTCTGACCTAGTCACATTCCTGCCAAGTTCAGAGTGTTGACATTTAAGTTATTTTGGTTTTGTTTCCTTTGATAGGGGCGACAGGAACTTTAGCTGGCAATGCATGGGAGGCCACACTGAACCTAAAGCCCTGTGCACACCCCAAATAGTTTACATCAGAAAGTCCTGACAAGCCACACTTAACCAAGTGACCAATGTCCAGACCCTGTGTAATTGATGGTTTCATGATATGATGCCGAAGCATGCTACTCATCTGTGATCTCCCTGCCAGGAATACTGAATTTAAATCTCCTCTTTTTTGTTGTTTGTTTGTTTGTTTGTTTGGGGGTCACACCTGGCAATGCTTGGGGCTTCCTCCTGGCTCTGGACTCAAGGATCACTCCTGATAGTATTGGGGCACCATATGGGATATGGGGCATTGAACCTGAGTCAGCTGCATGCAGGTGATTCGGCTCACTGAATCTTCTCTCGAGGTGGCATCAGATGAGCCCCCTTTACTCTTCCAAATGTTAAGGTCCCATAAGCAGAAACTTTCTAGATCAAAGAAAATGAGAGACAGATGATCATTATCTGTAGTTCTGAATTAGAAAAATTCATGTGTCTATTTTACTATAAAAGACATTAGTGGTGAATAGGGACATAGCTTAGAAGCAGAGCTCATGATGCTTTACAGATATGAAAACCTGGGTTTGATGCCTGAGGAATGCAAAAAAGATTGTCCTTCCTTCCTTCCTTCCTTGTTCCTCCCTCCCTCCCTCCCCTCCCTCCCTCCTTTCCTTGAAACCAACAAAACAAAGATATCAAAAGAACAAATGATAATTTTTGCAATTCTGTGTGTGCCAGTGATCAAATGCATGCTAAGAAAGTGCTCTCCCGCTGAGTTCTATCTTTGACCCATAATTGGCAGATTTTAAGACATCAATACTAGATCACAATATTAAATCAATTTTAATTTGTTGATTTTCATGATTTTAGAAGAAACTTGCCTTTGTTTTGGGAAATGCACACTGGGAGTGTATTTAAGGATAAAGTGGCCCATCAGGGCTGAAAGTACTCTTTAAACATTTGAGTTAAGCAAAAATATAGATGAGCATCTAGTGTCTTACATATGTATATACATGACAAGAGAGAAAATGAGAAAACAAATGTATAAAATATTAACATTTAAGGAATTTGGGAAATCTGGGTAAGAGGCGTATGGCAATTCTTCATTCTATTTTCCACCTGAAAATATTTCAAAGTAAAGAAAGTTAAGAATAGTGCCAGCGGTGTGTCTTTTGGGAACTCCAGCCCTTCCTGGCTTTCGGCTTCAGACTGCCACTATCATCTGACAGTCTCCAGGATGCCTGGTCCAACCCCCTGTGGCACCAACGTGGGCTTTTCAGGACGCTCTCCCAACAAAGTCGTGGCGGCAAGCATGGCAGAATCCACTGTCCAGCAGAGGTAAAATGCCAGCTGTGGAACAAGGAGTGCAGGCTGGACCACCTCAACAGGCACTGGAGGGATGTGGCGATTCTACACTGAGGACTCGTCAGGTCTCAAAGTTGGCCCTGTTCTAGAATTGGCTATGAGTCTTCTGTTCAGTGTTTCTGTATTTATGTTGCACATTTGGGGCAAGTACACGTGTTCATAGATTTGGCTTCATTCATCTGTCTGTCATCTGAAGAAGGAAAAAAAAATTCAACATATCCTGGACCAAAAGCATGATTTTTATGTTCATGGGAAAGAAATTTTCTGTAAGCTTATTTTTTTTACATACAATAAGAAATCCGTTTTCTCTATGGGTAATAACATTTATATTTCATTTATAAAAAAAAGAATAGTGACATATTGGAGCTGAAGAGAGAGCTCATAGGGCTGGAGTACATGCTTTGCATATGGGAGCACTATATTTGATTCCTGATTTGCACCACATGGTCCATAGGCACTACTGGGAGTGATTCATGAGGAGTCTCCAGGAGTAGACCATGAGTACCACTGAGATTGTATGAACACCCCCAAATTAACAATGTGTCTTGTATGTTAGGATTACTAATATGATTCCCAAAGGGAATCTTTGCTAAAGAGCTTGGATAACATAGAGACATTGGTTTATTTATTTTGCTTTTACATCACACTTGACAAGCATCACTCCTGTCTTTGTGTTCAGGGATCACTCCTGGTAGGGCTCGGAGGACCACTTGGGGTCCTGGGAATTGAATACTGGCCAGCCTTATGGCCTTATGCAAGGTAAACATTCTATCTGCTAGACTCATTCATAGAAAAATTTATCATATAAATAATTGGGCTTTTTCATATGGGGGGAAAACTCATGGCTTACTCCTGGACAGTGTTCTGCAAAATCACTCCTGGCAGGGCTTGGGGAGACCATATATGGTGCCAGTGATCCAATCAAGGTCAAGCACATGCAAGACAAGTACCATACCCACAGCATTATCTCCTTAGCCCTCATATACATATATAAATAAATGATTGTTGGTTTGCTAAATTTGAGGGCTACAATTTTCTTTCAGGTCATTATTAGTCATACATCAGTAAGTAAGAATTGAAAATTGAAGTATAGCATATGTTTAGTAAAGTACAATTTTGACTTTTATATGTATATATAATTTATATTTTCATGCTCTATATCAATGCTCACCAGTATTTTAATCCTCTAAAGACTTGGCCAGATGAACATCATCACCTCAATTTTATAGAGAAGAAAACTGAGGAAGGTCACAGGTCAGCAAGGAACAGAAACCAGATTTAAAACTATCTTCTTTTAAGTTCCACAGCCAGCGACTTAAAATACTCTCTTATACTTTGTTACTATTGTTGCTGTTATTATATTGATTCTATTACTATTATTATTATGTTGGGTATCAAGAGTTATCAGGAAGGAGTAGAGAATGAGTATGGATTTTGAGGTGATTGCTTGTTTTTGTGGTGCCCAGTACTTTACACTTGTA
The DNA here is from genome assembly GCF_024139225.1 of Suncus etruscus. Taxonomy (NCBI): domain Eukaryota; kingdom Metazoa; phylum Chordata; class Mammalia; order Eulipotyphla; family Soricidae; genus Suncus; species Suncus etruscus. Next base: position 52,406,736 of record NC_064861.1, read on the forward strand.
CTAACACTGAACTACATTTTTGGCCTCTTACACTAATTATTGATGTTATTGTCTTAAGCAAACTCTCATGAATAGCAGATATTTTATTCTTTTGGGGTGTAATTTTAGCTACCTAGTGGTGCTCTGTGGCTACTCTTGGCTCTGTGATCCAGGTCCACTCCTGGAGAGGCTTAGGGGACTTATACGGTGCTAGGGATGGAACTTGGTTAACTCTGTGCTAGATAAATGCCTTAACCCAGGGGTCTCAAACTCGCGGCCCGCGGGCCATTTTCGGCCCTCCATACAACATTTTGTGGCCCGTGGCCAACCTTCAAATATCGCAGTATTCGTGATTATTCGCTTACCGAATAATTGCAATAAAAATCGCATTAGTAAGAAAAAAATTGCATTAAACATTCGCATACCGAGCAGTTCCATTCGGGGTATGCAAATGTTTAATGCGATTATTTTTCTTACTAATGCAATTTTTTATTGTGAATATTTGGTAAGTGAAATCCCTTATGTGGCCCTACCTCACCCCTACTTTGCCTCCTGCGGCCCCCAGGTAAATTGAGTTTGAGACCCCTGCCTTAACCCCTGTACTATCACTTTGGTCCCATTTTATTCTTCCACCATTCAAGGTGCTCTATACACCAAGGTAATTTATTTTTATTTTTTTTTATTTTTGGGCCACACCCGGCGGTGCTCAGGGGTTACTCCTGGTTGTCTACTCAGAAAATAGCTCCTGGCAGGCACGGGGGACCATATGGGACACCGGGATTTGAACCAACCACCGTAGGTCCTGGATCGGCTGCTTGCAAGGCAAACACCGCTGTGCTATCTCTCTGGGCCCACCAAGGTAATTTTCTCTTATTTCATTTTGGAGAGCCACACCAAGAGATCCTCAGGGGCCAAGTCTAGTGATGCTCAGGGAGACTTTGTGTGGTTCTGGAGATTCAAACCAGGTTCACAACTACAGCTTCATGTAAATCAAGTGCCTTAACCTCTACCCCCATTTCTGTGGTTTTAAGACACTTAGAACAGGTAGGACAGTTGCTTTGCATGCGGCCAACCAAGGTTCTATCCCAAATACCCCAAATACTCCTGTAGGAGTGGTTCCTAAGCTCAGAGTATGGAGTAAACCCTAAACACCTCAGGGTAGGGCCCAAAAACCAAAACCAAAATCAAAGCTACTTGTTAGTGGTAATTTGTCAAGGCAGCTCAGCGTAACTCATGCAAAAGTCATCCCAGCTTCCACCCTCTAGAAGGTCGTAGCACCCTCCCCAGTGGTAACAAACAAAAACATCTCTGTAGTCAGGAGGCAGCTCAAGGGGTGGAGCACATGCCTGGTTTGAACAGGGCCTGGGCTTGATTATTGGTATCACATGGACTCCCAGTACTGCTTTGCCTGAGCAATGTCTCTGTCATTGCCAAATATCCTGGGCTAGGGGCACTCTATCCCCTTTCACAGAACTGCTGATCTGGTAGGAAAGAGATGAGAAGACAGAGCATAATGGCTGGCATTTCTACCCCACTCAAAAAGTATCTGCGATTTCAGGAAAGTGGTTCCACTTCTCTGTACCCCCTTGCCTTCTCCTGGGTGCAATGGTAGCTAGCAATGACTTTCTCAGGGAGCCCTCGTGCTGATGCAATGTGCTCCCGTGTAGAACGTGCTCACACAGGGCCCCGCACCCCTCGGGTCTCTGTCAATAATAGGAGCTGAAACCATAATTGCCATGTTTTTTTATTGAGCAATGATGACATGGCCTAATTGGCAATAAGTACATTAGGAAATCACAATGCAATCATATGAATGATTCGAAGCCTGCTAATAGAATCTGTTTTCACGTCATTATTGTTCGTGGATTGATGCAACAGGGGCTATGGCCCCTTCCAGCCACAGGAGCAGCTGGGCTTTTCCATCTCCCCCTTACACTGTCCCATCTGTGCCTGCCATTCACTTGACAAGAGGTGGAAACTAACCTACAAAGACACTGATTGACTTCTTGGGGGAAGGGCTGGAGGGAAACACCAGATGTGCTCAGGGGTTACTCAAGGCTCTGCATTCAGGCATCATTCCTGGCAATGCTCAGGGGACAATGTGAGGTGCAGGGGATCTAACTTGGGTTCATCTCTTTCAAGTCAAGCACCCTCCTTGTTTGTACTATTGCTCCAGCCTCAACACTCACTGACTTTTTCCCATGAGGCAGTCAGCAGCCCAGCTAGTTGGGACCAAGACCTGGAATCACTGAAACCCTCTGATCTTCAATCCCTCACTTTCGAAGGCAACTCTTGGCCTGCTTTGAGATATCTGGTACCTCTTGCCTGACCAAGACAGTTCAAGAAAAGGAGCTGAAGGGCCCCCATTCACAGTGACTTCCATTCAACACTCACCACTGCTCTCTAGCATATCTGCATGATGAACCTCTGGGACTGCTGGGTTTGCTCTTGGAGCTGAGCTGTGCTCCATAGGTGGGTGGGTTTCAGATATACTAGCCAGGGTCCTGCAGGAAAGAGAATTTCACTTACCAAACCGGAGAGTTTAGTGAAGGGGAGCTCATACTCCCTTGGGCAGAGCTCAGGGAACCAGCAGGTATAGAGAGGCTTAGAGTGGCCAGCATCTAGGACTGAAGGAGGTATGTGGGGAGACTGTGTCTTTTAAGGGTTTTTGTTATCTGGTTTACCCAAGGCTTTCTGAAAGAGGAGCTTCACAGAGATCTTCTTATCTAGTAGTTTTGCTCACAGCTGTGTGGGACAGTTGGTAATATGCTTATTCAAGATGGGTATCTTTGAAATGGATTGCCCAGCAGTCAAACGTTTGGTGTCAGATACTTCCTCTACAAAGGAAACTTCCAACCTCCTTAGGTGAGGGAATCTAAGTCATGAATACCCTGTTTTCCCCCCAAAACTCCACGCCAAAATAGTTGACCACTTAAAAGACCCCTTTCTCTATTTCCATGCCCTTGATTCCAATTCCAGTTCTACTTTAAATTCTCTCTTCCCCTCCCCCTGCCACTAAACGAAGATACCATAAAGAATGTCAAGACAAGGAAATTGAATTGGGGTCACTTTTAACTTTGCATCATGCCAAGTGGAAAAAAAACAGTCACCAAAAGACAAATACTATGCTACTACATTTACTATTTTTTTTTTAAATTTTGTTTGTTTTAGAACCACAGTGGGCAATATTCAGGAGTTACTCCTGGCTTTGCACTTAGGATTCACTCCTGGGGGGCTCAGAGGTGAGGATCAAACTGGGGTTGGCCAAATGCAAGGCAAGCACCCTAACCACTTTACTTCAGCCTTATGTGTTGCTCCATTTCTATGAGAAGTTTAAAGCAATCAGTCAAGGCCATTCACACACACACACACACACACACACACACACACACACACACACACACACACACAAGGTAGCTGGAGGTTGAGGTCTAGGCAGTATCTGAGAGTTGTTCACTGTTGTTCAAAAGTTTCCTTTTGTAACATTCTGGAAGTTGGTTGCAAACAATGTGCAAAAACTTAGCACCCTTGAACTGTTTACCCTTTGATAGGGTAAAGATGGTTTTAGGTTGGGAGAGACAGTTCAGTGGGCTGAACTCAAGCCTTGCATACAAGAGGCCTGTATTTGATCTCCAGCACTGCATGGTCAAAGCTGGGAACAACTCCAAGTACTGTGGGATGTTGCACCTAAGCAAACTACCCCAAAAGGGAAAATTGTTTTGTGTTTTATCATAATCTAAGAAATGTAAGGCAGTTAAACAGAAACTGGGAGCAGAGAGATGGCACATTTTTTGTTTGATAAGTGCAAATTTAGTTCATACAAGTGATTACATTTAAATTATATGTTTAGGGGGCCGGAGTGATAGCACAGTGGTAGGACGTTCGCCTTGCATGAGGCCAATCCTGGAAGGACCCCAGTTTGATTCCCAGAATCCCATATGGTCCCCTGAGCCAGCCAGGAGTGATTTCTGAGTGCAGAGCCAGGAAACCCCTGAGCACCGCTGGGTGTAACCCAAAAACCCAACCCCCTAAATACTATGTTTAAGATTAAAATGGATGATTTGTGTTTCTTCAGTTTGATTCTCAGGCCAAGATGAAATTAAACATGAGGAGATACATTTTGGGGTCAGAGATATAGTACAGTGGGTAGGGAACTTGCTTTACATGCAGCTGACCCAGATTCAGTGCCTAGCATCCCATATTGTCTCCTGAGTACCACCAGGAGTGATCCCTAAGCACTACTGTGTGGGTCTAAAAACAAAACAGTATTTTTTTTTAAAAAGAGAGAGATGGATTTAATGGCAAAAATGCTAGAATGAACTAAAGAGATGAACTAGGAATAGAAGGATTGCCATGAGACTGCAAGAGGGGTGTCACACACAGGAAAGAAAAGGGAGGGGAGGGGAGGGAAGGTGGTGTTTATACTTACTGTACTATTAGGACTGTATTTCACCTCGTGTATGGGAGCCTTTTGGTCAAAATTGCCCAATAGAATACCCTATGGACTCTTCTCACCTGGGGTAACTTATGCTTCCCACTAAAATAGATGACCAGGAGCATCCTTTGCCCCTTGATCCATTCAACTTCTCCCACTTCCTTTTTCTTCTACTCCATTCAGAGTATGGTGTGATGCAATCACTGTCCTTCTTTGTCTTATACATAGAATCCAAGCCAGATCTTCATGAAACCAGTCTTGAGCTTTTCTCTTTTCTTTCTCCTGGTCATGAGACCATCTCCTTCCTGATGGTTATATATATGAACTGGAGGAGAAGCATTGGTGCAAGTGTTGAGGTTAGAAGCAAGTTTATCTGGATAGGCTGCACCTGCCACTGTCTCATGACCCAGGTTCTGCTGGTTCTTTGTCTAGACACTGTAGTTTACAATAAAATACAGCTGGGTCACTTTCATTTAATGATTTGAAGGGTCTAACAGAACTCAGCTCATGATCAGAAAGATTAGACACATGGCCAAACTTTCTCTCTCTTCTATCTCAAAAAAGTATGAAACTTCTGTCAGGTGGCATTATTTCAAAATCTCAGGTGCTACATTGTGATCCTCTCAGAATCCTTCCTTCCTTCCTTATTTCCTTCCTTCCTTCCTCCCTCCCTTCCTTCCCACCTTCCCCTCCTTCCCACCTTCCCCTCCTTCCCACCTTCCCTCCTTTCCACCCTCCCTCCCTTCTTTCCACCCTCCCTCCCTCCCTCCCTTCCTTCTTTCCTTCCTTCCTTCCTTCCTTCCTTCCTTCCTTCCTTCCTCTCTTCCTCCCTTCCTCCCTTCCTTCCTCCCTTCCTTCTTTCCTTCCTTCGTTCCTTCCTCTCTTCCTCCCTTCCTTCCTCCCTTCCTTCCTCCCTTCCTTCCTTCTTTCCTTCCTCCCTTCCTTCCTTCTTTCCTTCCTCCCTTCCTTCCTTCCTTCCTTCCTTCCTTCCTTCCTTCCTTCCTTCCTTCCTCTCTTCCTCCCTTCCTCCCTACCTTCCTTTCTTCCTCCCTCCCTCCCTCCCTTTCTTCCTCCCTCCCTCCCTCCCTTTCTTCCTTCCTTCCTTCCTTCCTCCCTCCCACCCTCCCTTTCTTCTTTCCTTCCTGCCTCTTCATCTCTTCCTTTCTTTCTCTCTCTCTCTCCTTCCTTCCATATTTGTTTGGGGGTTACAAGTGGTAGAACTTGAGTTACCCCTGGCTCTAGTTCAGGGTCACTCTTGGTGATGTTCAGGATACCATATGGTGTCAGGGATCAAAACTGGATCTCCAGCAGGTGAACTATGTGCGCATCCTGTTGAGTGATTTCTCTACCCTATTTTATTTCTGTTTGGGGGGAGAGTTGGGGCCTCTAATGGTGCTCAGGAGCCCACCAGGATTCCCCTTATGAGTTTCAGGAAGTCAGAAAGCCAACAGTGGACCATGTGTTGCTGGGAACCAATCAAAGGGCTAGGGCTTCTCCCTTTGAGCTCTATGAGATCTGTATGAGATCTGCACGGTATGAGATCCAACTCTTTGGGGAAGGTGGGAAACAGCTTGTTTACAAATGACATATGTCCCTTGGAGAAGTTGCACTGCCCTCTGCCCTTGTCCATCAAGTCGGATAGAAAGCAAGCTGCACTGCTGACCTCCTACTCTCCTGGCTCAGGACAGAAATAATGGCATGAACTTTTGGGTTCTGCTAGAGCTTCAGTTCATGCTTATGTGGCCAAGGGCACCTTGCCTACCCTACTCTAGTCCTCAGGGTCCTGATGGGTAAAGCTGGAGACAGGAGTACCAGTATCCTAAGACATTTCAGGACTAAAAGAGGTTACAAATACTATCATCATCACTCTAGGTCACAGCAACCTTCAGTGTAGGGACTGTCTCTCACCTGAAGCTCCTCAATTGAGGCCAGAACACCTAATCAAGACACAGTAGATATCCAGTGCCAATTGACGGATGTGCCTAGCTATTTAATCCAGTTTTGTTTTTCCTCCCAGGAATTCAGACTCCACTGTCAGAGAGAAACAGCAAGTTAGTCCACGTGGATTATCAATACTGCATTTTGGGGTTTTATTTTGCTTCTTGGAAACATCCGGCGGTGGTCAAGGGTCACTCCTGGCTCTGTACTTGAGGCATGCTAGGGACACCAAATTGGATGTCAAATTCGAACTTGGGCCAGCTGCATATAAGGCAAGCATCCAACCGCTATTTATGCCTCTGGCCTACCAAATGCTGTTTCAGAGAGCGGGGTCCTCACCATGAATGAGATGAAGAGAAAAAAAGTCCCTCTGACGAATCAAATGAACTTTCTGCAGCCCATTTACCTCCTTTGGTTAATAATCAAAATAAGAACTTCCTAGTAGATATACAATGAAAAGTCCCTCTGACGAATCAAATGAACTTTCTGCACCTCATTTTTGGGGGGTCATACCGGGCAGCGCCCAGGAGTTCCTCCTGGCTCTACGCTCAGAAATAGCTCCTGGCAGGCTCGGGGCGGTCGCGGCTCCTAGGATGAGTAGTGTGGCTGCTTTGAGCTGACTGAAGTGGTCCAGCGTACAGCATCACGGTGCGGATCCCGGAAGACATCTGCGGGAGGGCGTGGCCTCCGAGGTCCCGCCCATGGCCGGCGTCGCGTCGTCTTGGCAACGCGTTCCGAGGTCGCAGTCCGAGTGACGCTTTGCAGCTTGCTGGTCGTCCGGCGTTCTTGGGCTTGGGCAAAAAGTGGCTTTGGCAGGATCAGGATGGCGAGTGACGAGGGCTCGGAGTCCACGGTTGTGTTCACAGCAGAGGAGAATGAGATGCCCATTATCCAGCTGTGCGGGCTAGTGGAAGACCTCAGGTATCCGCCGCCGGCTGGCTTCTGGGGCCTACTCCCCTCCTCCGCCTTATAGGTTGGGACTTGATTTCATCATGGGCATTCCAAGTCCTCATCGAGGAGACCTGGCTTGCCTTTGCCCTTTATCTCTACGCTGCCACTGAACTGACACCAGGTGGGAGCCAGCAGTGGATGCAGAGCTGAGGGGATCTGGCCGGTGCTTGATGGTTGAAGCCTGGGCTGTCAGACCACGACAAAGTCATGCTGTGCTCCTAACCTTGTTTCTGTGGCTGCATGCAGGCCGCAATAAGTAGCCCCTAATCTCTATCTACCGAGTGCAAAGATTCTAGGATAAAAAGAATAGATAGAAGGAAGCTCTTAGGTATCAGGCAACTTGCACCTGAACTAGGGTATAGTGACTAACGGTGAAGGTGGACAGCAGAGAAACAACTCCAACTTTTGCCTCCGTAGCCTCCCGAGATTGAACTTTTTGGTCTAAGTTGTTGCTCTTACACAGACTAACCTGAGACTAGCAGCTGTGTATATGTGACTTCTGTGTCTATAAAATAGTTTAGGGGAGAACTGAGGTATGTTTGTCAATAGCTACCATTTCTGGAGGGGTTTGAAGTTTTTTAAAAATTGAGATTTTGTGGTTTACAATACTACTAATAAAGGTTTCACGTGCACCTATTCCAACAACACAGCTTTCACCAGTGAACCTACCTCCCACTCCCAAGAACCCCAACACTTCTCTCTCTTAAATCCCCTTCTCCAAGTTGGTTGTGAGGATCAGTTTTTTTAATAGCTTTTAAATTTGTACCTATTTTGCATGTACAATCTTCGAATGGCCCAGTAACCTAGCAATAGGATGAGAGAAGAAAGACACAAAAGATAAGTCACTTTGCCGAGACCACATGGTAGTGATGGGATTCAGTGTGACTGATGTGCCAGAGGATAGTACAGTGGATAGGATGCCTGTCTTGCACACAGTCAACTTGGGTTCAATCCCTGGCATCCCATATGGTCCATTGAGTATCTCTAGGAATGACGCTTGAGTGCAGAGCCAGGAGAAAGCCCAGAGCACTGCTGGAAGTGGTCCCCAAAGTAAAACAAAGAACCCATTCTCAGGTTATAATGATGTAAAAGAATGGTACTTTGATGCAGTGGATTTTCCATTGAGCCTTCCTATTAATCTTAAAATTCAATCAAACATATCTACCCCAAGACAGCATAGATAAAAAATATAGATGTCCTCCTCTGTTCATTGCAGCACCAAGCTCAATAGCCAGAATATGGAAGCAATCCAGATGTACAATGACAGATGAACATACAGAGAAGTTGTAGCATATATATATATATATATATAGTAGAATATTCTGCTATATAAGAAGATGAAATTTTGCAGTTTTCTGCTATTTGGATGAAAATCAAGGGTATCAAATAAATGAAATAAGTCAGAGGGAGGAAGACAAAAACCAAATGATCTCTCTCATCACCTGTGGTACGTAGATGAATGAAACAAGGGAAGAGACAGTATTGGATGGTGATAAATCCTTGATCTTTGATTATAAAATTGAGAGTGGCAAATATGGGTGAGGTAGGAAGGAAGAAAAGGACTAGAAGTGACACAGGATAGTGGTGGTCAGTCTTGGCCATTCTGGCTTGAAGGTAGTAACTTTATCAGAATCATAAATGTTAGCATTATTGTAAACGGGTTACTTAAACTGCAGCAAAGAATTAAAAAATTTCAATTCTGCAAACAGGATTTATTCATAATATAAAAAACAAGCTATTTTATCTCTTATATGTGGGTATAATAAACATATGCATATACTATTAGGTGTGCAATGCCTACACATAACACTTAAATATAATAATATGCATATATAATGTTTATTTGTACATATGAATCCAAAAGGGTCATAAGTCTGGCAAAAACAGGATAAACCAGGTTTGTTATCTCTGGTTGTTTAAAAAACATCTGTTTGGGGCCGGAGAGATAGCATGGAGGTAAGGCGTTTGCCTTGCATGCAGAAGGACGGTGGTTCAAATCCCAGCATCCCATATGGTCCCCCGAGCCTGCCAGGAGCAATTTCTGAGCATAGAGCCAAGAGGAACCCCTGAGTGCTGCTGGGTGTGACCCAAAAACCAAAAACCAACCCCCCCAAAAAAACCAACCCCCCAAAAAAAAACCCCAAAAAACAGTTGTTCAAAGTGTTTTCACCATTTATTAGGAACTCCCAGTTGATACTTTATTGGGTGCTGGAAACAGAAAGCTGAGAAATATAAACCAAAGGAAGGAAGGTCTGTGAGTATGTGTAACATCAAGAGTAAAGTCATTCACAAAGTAGTTCACAGATGAGTTAGAAAATACTTAGAAATGACACTGGTAGATTTAGCTCCCCAATAGCTTTTAGTGTGACCCCACTGCTCTGACCTATATGGCTCACTTGATAAATTAAAAAAAAAATCAAAACTATAAATAGGACTTATTGTGTCCAGGCACTCTCCTAGACTTTACACTCTTTATTGCAATTTTAAAAGATCAGTGTTGGGATTATGGAATACAGGGGATCAAATGCAGGACAGCCACATGCAAGACAAGTATCCTCTCTGCTGTACTATTGCTCCAATCCTCAGTGCTGATTTTATTCCCATTATTTAGATAAAGGAACTAAGGTGCAACAGTTTCTCATAGAGATAATACATAACTCCTAAAGGTTAAATACCAGCTACATGGGGTTTAATTAATGATTAGTAGAATTTATTCTGCTACCTGTTATTTTGCAGCTATGGAATCTCTGCCCTCAAGACTGAGACAGGGATGTTTGAAAAGTACTACAATAAACTGGAGCCTAGGGATAAGCGACACTCACGATTTTCAGAAATTAAAATGTCAGGATCTGAATATGCACAGGTAGGCAATGGAGACATCGCTGTTAGATGTGAGTGTATCTGTGTGTCTACCTGGATGGGTCTTCTCTGGCCTGGTGGCATGTGGCTTTCTCCCCACTCTACTTTCTATTCTCTTTCCCCCTCCAACTTTCACTCAGTTAAGTGAGAAGGAAATTGGGTTTAATTAATAGTAAATTGTCTCTCCCAGAATATCTTAGTATACTTAATAATTTTATTATTAATTATATTATTATATAATATATAATAATATATTATATTACTAACTAATAATAATTATTAATAAATAATAATTTTCTTTTCTTTTTATCTGGAGGGAGGGAGAGTTTTCGGCCATACTCAGCAGTGTTCGGAGGTTACTCCAGTCTCTACACTCAGGAATAAACTGGGTCGGTCACATGTAAGGCAAGTGCCTTAAATGCTGTACTATTGCTCTGGCCCCTTGGGTAATTTTCTTTTTTTCTTCTTTTTTGGTTTTTGGGCCACATCCAGTGACACTCAGGGGTTACTCCTGCCTATGTGATCAGAAATGGCTCCTGGCTCAGGGGACCATATGGGATGCTGGGGATCGAACCCAGATCTGTCCTAGGTCAGCTGCATGCAAGGCAAATGCCTTACCTCTGTGCTATTGCTCTGGTCCTACCTTGGGTAATTTTCTTACATTGGGGACTCAACTGTGTGCAAAAATCCGGCAGCCACATGAAAGAGCAAAGTATGGCCTGGTGTGGGGCTGAGAATCTCTCCTGGCCAGGTCTAAAGCTAGAGAAGCTCATTTTCCAAGAGAAGATGGAAATCTGGATTATTTTACAGGAATTTAGAATTTTTGGAAATGTAGGTAATTTAATTTTTTACATTTATAAGTGTGTGTAAGGTGGCCAGAGAGAGTACAGAGGTTAAGGTACTTGTTTTGTTCCCACAAATCCTGCTTCTAATCCTAGTACTGCTGGGGGTCACTCCTGAACACAGGGCCAGT
>NC_064861.1:52720469-52905469 GCF_024139225.1 Suncus etruscus
TGCCCAGGTAGCACTAATCATAACCACGTACCTTAAGAATCCAGAAACCAGGGGCCAGAACAGTGGGTAGGGTGCTTGCCTTGCATGCAGCCAGCCAACTAGGGTTCAATCCGAGCATCCTATATGGTGCAGAGCCAACAGTAACCCAAGCATGGCTGGGTGCTGCCCCAAAACAAAAGCAAAATTCAGGAGCTGGAAAGATAGTGCAGCGAGCAATGTTCTTGCACTGCTTGCAGCCAACCTGGATTGACCCCCTAAAAGCATGCTCCTCAGCACTACCAGGAGTGATCCCTGAGTGTAGAGGCAGGAGTAACCTCTGTGTATCTCCAGTTGTTGCCCCAAAACAAACCCCTACAAAAAGTGATTCCGGGGCCGGAGATAGCATGGAGGTAAGGCGTTTGCCTTGCATACAGAAGGACGGTGGTTCAAATCTCGGCAACCCATATGGTCAGTCCCCCGTGCCTGCCAGATTTCTGAGCACAGAGACAGGAGTAATCCCTGAGTACTGCTGGGTGTGACCCAAAAACAAAAAAAGCAAAAAAAAAAAAAGTTTCATATTATAGCAAATTATTATAGCAAATTAACATTTTTTTGTTTTGTTTTGTTTTGTTTTTTTGTGGTTTTTGGGTCACACCCGGCAGTGCTCAGGGGTTATTCCTGGCTCCAGGCTCAGAAATTGCTCCTGGCAGGCACGGGAGACCATATGGGGCGCCGGGATTCGAACCGATGACCTCCTGCATGACAGGCAAACGCCTTACCTCCATGCTATCTCTCCGGCCCCGCAAATTAACATTTTTAAAAACCTCAATTTCAAAAAATTTTATTTAGGTAGATAGCTTTTCATAACTGGATCAGAATCTAACCATAACAGATAGTTAGAAAAACTAACATGCAAGAAGGACTGGAGAGACAGCTAAAGCAAGAGAATTCTCTGGCCAGGACTGTATGGTCACCCAAACACCTACAGCAATAATCCCTACAGATGCTGAGCCTGAGCAAACCCACTGTGCCCTCCCCCAATTTAAGTAAAACAAAAAGAAAAAAATCAGCATGCAAAGATGACTTGTGATTTTTTTAAAACATGTTTTAAAGAAATATAAAGCATTTCCAGTTTTTGTTTTTTTTTTTGGTTTTTGGGGGGTTTTTTTGGGGAGGGGGGGGCACACCCAGTGGTGCTCATGGGTTACTCCGGACTATCTGCTCAGAAATATCCCCTGGCAGGCAAGGAGGACCATATGGGATTTGAACCAATGACCTTCTGCATAAAAGGCAAACACCTTACCACCATGCTATCTTTTTGCCCTGAATTTCCACTTCTTAAAGGTCTTTTTCCTCATAGACAGCTATAAGTTAGGAGGATGTAACAATGCTTGCTGATAAGATCCAAGGTTAGATATAGGAACTTTAAACCTGCAAGTAAAAACTTATGGACTGAAAAAAAAATTAAGTCAAGAATTCAATAAACCAAGAGCATTTCAATTCTGTTCTCCCAGAATGCCACAAAACCATCCCTTAAAACTTGTCAAATTATATTACAGATGGGAAATAGTCTTGTCATCTATCTCATTTTTTTCAAAACTTATACTTCCACAAGTTGATGAGAACTCTCCAAACTAGTATCACCGTTCTGCTATCATTTATTTCAAAGCAAAAATAGACAACCTAAAATGTTCTTTATGATCAGCTCTCTTTCTCCTTAGACTAAGTAACAATTTGCAGAAAGCTCAAACAGGATTAAAGTGCTATAAAATATCTTAAAAAACTATGGTGCCAATCATGGAAGGGACTGTCAACCTGGATCACTAACTACTAATATAGTAAAACCCAATTACGTCCACAGAAATCATTTTATTGATAATCTGACCTCTTATTAATCCTTCCACCTTTTTTTTTTTTTTGTGGTTTTTGGGTCACACCCGGCAGTGCTCAGGGGTTACTCCTGGCTCCATGCTCAGAAATTGCTCCTGGCAGGCACAGGGGACCATATGGGACGCTGGGATTCGAACCGATGACCTCTTGCATGAAAGGCAAACGCTTTACCTCCATGCTATCTCTCCAGCCCCAATCCTTCCACCTTTTTCATCTATTTCTAAACATGCTATAAGGGGTATGTCCAGAATGTTTTGTATTTTCTTTAAAAAAAAAAAAAAAAAAAAAAGGTCAATTCCACGGGCAGGATAGCTCAATAGATATACCCTTGTCTTGCTTGCTGCCGACCAGGACTCAATCCCTGACACCCCATTTGATCCCCCAGCCCCAACAGTCAGTAATCCCTTGCATAATAAACCTGCTGTGGCCCATAAACCCAAACATCCTCAGTTCCCTTCCAACTAAATCATAAACTGGGAAAGCAAACCCCCCCACCCGCAAGGCAATAGAGCTGTACAATAAATAAATAAATAAATAAACAAATAGATAAATAGATAAAACAAAACAGAAGATAAAGTAGCTTTCAGGCAGAAGAAACCCCAAAAAAACTTTTGCAACCAAGAGACCCATCCCAGGCCACCATTGTGTCTAGCATGCAAACTCCCCAAGTGACTTCTCCCAAAGTTTCTTTCCAAACGCCAGGGGGGGGGGGGGAAAAAGAGTGTGGGTTGTTTTTGTTTTACTGTGGTCAAACGAGGAGGGGTGTGTGTATATAATGAGGTTGTCGGGGGTTCCCAGAGGCACGGGGATGGGGAGCCAAAGAGGGTGCATTCTGCAGAAAGGTGGTGGGGGGCGGTCCTGGAAAAAAAAGAAAGCTCACTGGAGGGCTAGGAGGGGCGGCCCAGAGGTGCAAGAAGTTAACTCTTGCCCGGGGATGCAGAAGGATGCTCCAGTAGTGCTGGAGAAGGAGGAGAGAGAAAGAGAGAGAGAGAAAACACTGGCCGGGGCAAGAGCCGGGTGGCGGCCCGGGGCGCGCGAGGAACAAAAACCTGTAGCGAAGTCACTAACAAGGAAGTGCTCGTTCCCGCCCGCCCGCCCGCCCCTCCCACCCTCCCACCGCCGGGCCCGGAGCGAAACATCCCGAGTTTTGACAACGTGCCGGCGGCGGAGGGGGCTTGGGGTGGGGGTGCGTGGGGGGGGTGTGGAGGGGGGGGAGCGAAGGCCGCGAGCTCCGCGAACCGCCCGCCCGAACCGCTTTACAGCCCGGAGCCCGCGCGCGCGCGCGTGCGTGCGTGCGCTTCCGCCCAGGCCCCGGGTGGACCCCCCTCGAGCCCCCCCACCCCGCCCCCCTCCCCCGCGGGGAGAAAAGGGGCAGTTGAGACGCGGCTGAGGGCAGAGCCCGCGCGCGCGGGGCCGGGGCCGGGGCCGGGCCCAGCCGCCCGCCCTCGCGAGCCTTCCTCACTCAGGCCCCTCAGGCCGGGAATGGAGAGCCAGAAGAGCGTCGGCGCTCACTCGCCCGCTGCGTCGTTCCTCGAAGCTGGCTTCCTCAAGCTGCTTCTCTTCCCCCCCCAAAACCCCCCAAAGCCGCCTCGCTGCTTCTGCTCCCCCTCGCCCCCCTATCCCGACGGCCTCCCACTCCGGAGAGCAAACGCTTCCCCGTGGCCCCGGGACCACCGCGGCTCCTTTTCCCCCCCGCCTCTTCCCCCCTCCAGCCCCCGTCTCTTCCTCGGCCCTCCGGCTCCTGATCTGCCCCCACCACATCCCCTCACCTAAGTTAGGCGGTTCCGACGGCGCTGGACACAGGAAAAAAAACTCCTGGGTCCCCCCCCGCGACTCCGGCTCTCGTCGACCCCCCTCTTCGGTTAACTCCGCTGGTTGCTCGACAAAATGGCGCCCGAGGTCGCGCGCTCACGTCGCGGCCTTTTCCCCTCCCCGTTCCCGTTCCATCATTCGCTGCCCGCCGGAGGACGGCCGGCCCCCAGCGCGAGCCTATAGCAGGCCGGCAGCTCCCCCCCTTGTGGGTTGCCTCTCGACCGATGAGCGGCCGAGGTTCCGAGGATTTTTTTTTTTAACCAATCACACCCCTTTTGGGTCGCCTTTCACCAATCAGCGGCCGGGGCTGCTCAGACTTCAACCAATCATGCGCGAGCACTCGCAGAAGTCAAGGAAGAAACCCGGGGAGCCCGCTAGCAACGGCCAATCCGGGGACTTCGGACTTCGCGGACTCGGTCCAATGGGCGCTCAGCAGTCCCTCGGGAACCGGAGTCGAAGAGCCTCGCGCATGCTCTCTAGGTGGAGAGTGGAGTAGGGGGGGTCCAGCGGGGGAAAATCAAGTAACTTGGATTGAGCGTGGAAGCTTTTCCGCACTTCCCACCTGCCCTAGAGGCCTTGCCAGGCCCATAAGGACCTGGAATTGGCTCCGAGAAACAATGAATGAAGGGAGGAAGGCCCCCCCCATCCCTAATCCTAATCCATCGCCACCGTGCGCGGGAACTATTTGGATTGGGGTTGTCTAACCCTTCCCCCCCCCAATCTTCTTCCTCTTTACAAAAGAAAATGCCAAATCCTGGGGGTCGGATTGATGGCGCAGCGGTAGGGCTTTTGCCCTTTGCCTTGCAGGTGACTGACCCAGAACAGGCCTCTGGGTTCGATCCCCCGGTGTACCATAGGGTTCCCCCCGAAGCTAGGAGAGATTTCTGAGAATAACCAGGAGGAACCCCTGAGTGTCACCTGGTGTAGCCCAAAAAAGCAAAAATATAAAAATATTTTAATGCCAAATTTAGCAGACGGCGGGGCTTCCCTATAAAATAAAATTGGAAGAAAAAAAAAAAAAAAAGACCACTTTCTTTCCCTCGTGTCTCTTTGGCGGGGAACTCCAGCTACCCAAAAGCAAACCAGGCTGTAACTGGAGCCCGGGGTGAGCCTGGGTGTCCCTTGGCATCGTGGGATTCGTAGTTCTCCGCTCGTGTCGCCAAAGGAATGTGTTCCTACTGACTGCGACCCGTGCATGCTGTGCATGCTGGAGAATGTAGTTTCACAGGTGGCCCCTTGCTCAGAGCCTTCTTCATTTTCGCCCAGAAAACTTTCTCTTCCATTTTTGTTTTCTTGAGAATGGAACGCCATCTGCAGCTAAAGATCATTTTTTTTCTTTTTTGGGTGGGGGAGGGGCACACAACCGACGCCTCTCAAGGTTTACACTCCTGGCTCTGCACTCCTGGCAGGCTCAGGAATATGAAATATGAGTATAAAATACCAGGATTCGGGCCCGGAGAGATAGCACAGCGGCGTTTGCCTTGCAAGCAGCTGATCCAGGACCTAAGGTGGTTGGTTCGAATCCCGGTGTCCCATATGGTCCCCCGTGCCTGCCAGGAGCTATTTCTGAGCAGACCAGGAGTAACCCCTGAGCATCGCTGGGTGTGGCCCAAAAACCAAAAAAAAAAAAAAAAAAAAAGATATTTAAAATATCAGGATTCGAACCCAAGTCCGGCAGTGTGCAAAGCAAATGCCCTACCGGCCCTGCTATCATTCTGACCTCTAAGGTTCGCTTTTTGACTAAGCCTATGCACTTTGCTCTATGGAAATACAGCATACAAATATCATCTGTGGTGATTAAAATTCATAGTAGATGGTGAGCATTTATTAGCTGTTCTTAAACCAGGATAGAAAGAAAGCCTGGGGAAGAATTGCTAAGTAGCTGGCTTTACCTTTAAAAAACTTTTACCCTTGTTTTATATTTTCGTTTGTTTTATGGGAGGTTGGTTTTTTCGCTTTGGGGCCAAACCAAATGATGCTCAGAGCTTACTCTTGGCTATCTAAGGTAGACCATATGGATGGAATGCTGTGGATCAACCCCGATCAGCTGCATGCAAGACAAGCGCCCTACCCACTGCACTATTCGGCACCCCAAAAGACGTTTACCTTTAGAAAGGTAAAGTTGGGCCGGGGAGATAGCATGGAGGTAAGGCGTTTACCTTGTATGCAGAAGGACGGTGGTTCGAATCCCGGCATCCCATATGGTCCCCCGAGCCTGCCAGGAGCGATTTCTGAGCTTAGAGCCAGGAGGAACCCCTGAGTGCAGCTGTGTGTGACCCGAAAATAAAAAAAATAAAAAATAAATAAATAAAATAAAAAGGTAAAGTTGGGGGGCTGGAGAGATAGCATGGAAGTAGGGCGTTTGCCTTGCATGCAGAAGGATGGTGTTTTGAATCCCAACATCCCATATGGACCTCCGAGCCTGCCAGGAGTGATTTCTGAGCGTAGAGCCAGGAGTAACCCCTGGTGTGACCCAAAAACCAAAAACAAAACAAACAAACAAAAAAAAAGGTAAGGTTGGGGCCTGAGAGATAGCATAGTGGGTAGGGCATTTGCCTTGCATGCCTATTACCCAGTTCGATCCCCAGCATCCCTTGAGGCTACTAGGAGTAATTTCTGAACATTGAGCACCACCAGGTGTGACCCAAAACTCAAAAAATAAATTTAATTAAAAAGGTAAAGCTGGGCCAGATCAGTGACCCAGGCTGTAGGGCGTTTGCCTTGTACTTGCTAACCTAGGAAGGACCAAGGTTAGATCCCCCAGTGTCCCATATGGTCCCCAAGCCAGGAGCGATTTCTTTTTTTTTTTTAATTATCTTTATTTAAACACTGTGATTACAAATATGATTGTAGTTGTATGATAACAGTCATATAAAGAACACTCCCCTTAACCAGTGTAAGATTCCCACCACCAATTTCCCAGATCTCCCTCCTCCTCACCCCACCCACACCTGTACTCGAGACAGGCTTTCTATTTCCCTCATTCATTCACATTGTTATGGTAGTTTTTAGTGTAATTATTTCTCTAACTGCACTCATCACTCTATGTGTTGAGCTTCATGTCGCCAGGAGCAATTTCTGAGTGCATAGCCAGTAGTAACCCCTGAGCATCACTGGGTTGGCCCAAAAACAAAAACAAAAAACAAAAAAAAGAAAGAAAAGGTAAAGCTGCTCAACCACTTGTGGAGTGTGCAATATGTATAAAATTATTTCATGAATATTACTGTAAATAGCTACCTAAAAAATGTTTTCATCACTCTGATCCTCATGCTATCTCAATAGCTTATCCTAATCATCTATCTATCTCATACCACAATTTGTGCCTAATTTATTTTATTATAGTAAAAATACAAACAAAATTTACCATCCTTTTTGTTGTTGAGATAATGACTGGAAAGAGACTACAGCAGGTAGGATACTTGTCTTGAATATGTGACCTATGCAACCTATCTAGATTCACTCTGGGCAACACATGGAGTGATCCCTGAGCAGAGAGACAGGACTAATTCTTTTTTTGTTTTGTTTTGTTTTGTTTTTGGGTCACACCCGGCGGTGCTCAGGGATTACTCCTGGCTGTCTGCTCAGAAATAGCTCCTGGCAGGCAGCAGGGACCATATGGGACACCGGGATTCAAACCAACCACCTTAGGTTCTGGATCGGCTGCTTGCAAGGCAAACACCACTGTGCTATCTCTTCCGGACCCCAGGACTAATTCTTGAGTATAGGTAATCCTTGAGTGTGTGTGACTCTAAGCCTCCTAAAAAATGACAGTTGACCATCAGACCTGACAAACTATTTTATTTACTGACCCACCTCCTAGCTCAGCAATTATGAGTCCTGGACTACAGCCTATTTAGGAACAGGATAGTTAAACCAGTTGCCAATGACTCACCTCTTCTTCCCTCAATTAACTGCGCATCCCAGACTCTGGAGGAATTTTACATTCTTTCATTGTTTCCCAAAATAGTATGAGTAGGAAATGTATGTGTTCTAAAACAAGACTTGTACAAATTGGCTTGGGATGAAAAAAAAAGAAATCCCTAGAAGATAAAGGATGTTGAAACTTTGAAACCTGGGAAAATGTTGGAGTGCTTCTTAGCTTTAAAGGTTAAAAAAAAAAAAAAAAAAAAAAAAGGGGCCGGGAAGGTGGCGCTGGAGATAAGGTGTCTGCCTTGTAAGCGCTACCAAGGAACGGACCGCGGTTCAATCCCCCGGCGTCCCATATGGTCCCCCCAAGCCAGGGGCGATTTCTGAGCACATAGCCAGGAGTAACCCCTGAGCGTCAAACGGGTGTGGCTCAAAAACCAAAAAAAAAAAAAAAAAAAAAAAAAAAAAAAAAAAAAGCCTTTATAGGTAAAAGCCCTGCTATCCTTCCCCAGAACTTCTCTCCTGTTTTAGGAAAAGATGATGGGGCCGGGCGGTGGCGCTAAAGGTAAGGTGCCTGCCTTGCCTGCGCTAGCCTTGGACGGACCGCGGTTCGATCCCCCGGTGTCCCATATGGTCCCCCAAGCCAGGAGCAACTTCTGAGCACATAGCCAGGAGTAACCCCTGAGCGTTATCGGGTGTGGCCCAAAAACCAAAAAAAAAAAAAAAAAAAAAAAGATGACCCTAAATGTTTACCATCTCCCAATGATTAGGAAGAACCTATATTACTTCATATTCCTGTTTTTCAGTCCCATTGACCAGAAGAATCAGTAACTTTAACTGACAATCATCTGACAACCTTATTTTGATTAATGCTATTCAAAGTGACTCATGATAACCTACCTGGGAGTTCTGATCTCCCTCCAGCACATAACCTGACTCTGTCTAGTTCCAAACCTTCAACACCCTATTTATTCAAGGAATGTAACTTTAGTGCCACTGACCCAAAGGGAGAATGTGTATGGGCCACTATTCAATGCACTCAGTGGGGAGTTCAGAAACCTCAGTCCTGCAACCAGAACAATAGCACAGCAGATAGTGTTTGCCTAGAATAACCAGATTTGAATGCCAGCATCTCTCTTACGGTCCCCTGAGCCTGTTCTGAATAATTTCTGAGCACAGAGCCAAAAGTAACCCCTAAAACACTGGTGGGTGTGGCCTAGAAAACAAGTTAAAAAGAAACCCAAGAACTAAAGTGGGCTGTGCCCCCTCTCTTCCTTGAGTAGCCTTGAAACTTCCACTTTCCCTGGTCTTATTTTTCTCCTCTTCATTATTTCCAGGACTAGCATTAAGTGACTTCCAACATGGTGGACTCTAGGCTCTCTGGAAACCAAGAACTTCATGTCCTGGTATTCCTTTAGGGTTTTTTGTTTGGTTGGTTGGTTGTTTTTGTTTGTGTATTTTTACTTGGTGGGCACACATGGCAGTTCTCACGGGCAAATCCTAATCCAGTGATTGGGGGTTACTCCCTGCAATACAATGTTAGAGGGACCATGTGGTGCGAGAGATTAACCTCAGGTTTCCTGAATGCATTTAGCATATTGAACTATCTTTCAGCCCTACTTATTTTTCTTTTGGTTTATTGGGTTTTTTGTTTTTTGTTTGTTTGTTTGTTTTTTGGGCCACACCCAGTGTCGTTCGGGGTTACTCCTGGTTCTGTGCTCAGAAATCACTTCTGGCAGGCTCACATGACCATATGGAATACCTGGGTTGGCCACATGCAAGATAAATGCCCTGCATGCAGTGCTATCACTCCAGCCCCAAGCAATATATTTTAAAAATACTATTGACATACTTTACAATGGACCTGGTGAGGTGGAAACTGAATCAGACCCACTTCACAGCTCATAAAAATGAGGAAGAGGGGGGCCGGGCGGTGGCGCTGGAGGTAAGGTTCCTGCCTTGCCTGCGCTAGCCTAGGACGGACCGAGGTTTGATCCCCCAGCGTCCCATATGGTCCCCCAAGAAGCCAGGAGCAACTTCTGAGCGCATAGCCAGGAGTAACCCCTGAGCGTCACAGGGTGTGGCCCAAAAACCAAAAAAAAAAAAAAAAAAATGAGGAAGAGGGAGGTGGAGTCCCTTAAGGTCACACCCTGCTCAATGGCAAAGGAGGGTTGGAAATCAAACCCTTTGCCTCCATTAAAGCTAAAGTTTTGTTATATTGAATGGTCTATAAGTAGTCAGATTTTTCCAAAACAAAAATATAATTCTAGTGCAGAGAGTCATCTATTAGTGAGACAGACTGAAAATGATACTATATGTTTGGCTTTTTCTTGGTGAATTTATATTTGAATTCTCAGACTTTCTCCTTAAAAGGAAATTTGTCCCACAATTGTGCAGCTGGGCTGGAGAGACAGTTCAATAGAGTAGATCATACCCTTGCAGGAGCCCCAGCTTTTATCCTTAGTACTGCATGGTCCTCAAACACCGCACTGGGTCTGAGTTTCTAAGCATTACCAAGCTTGAGACCCTCTCCCCCAAAAATTATTTTGGAATGTGGGTGTTGGGTCACTACTGGAAATGGTCAGAATTCAAGTGGGGTGTGACCTAAAAACACAGGAAGGAAGGAAGGAAGGAAGGAAGGAAGGAAGGAAGGAAGGAAGGAAGGAAGGAAGGAAGGAAGGAAGGAAGGAAGGAAGGAAGGAAGGAAGGAAGGAAGGAAGGAAGGAAAAAAGGAAGGAAGGAAGGAGGGAGGGAGGAAGGGAGGAAGGGAGGAGGGAGGGAGGGAGGGAGGGAGGAAGGAAGGAAGGAAGGAAGGGAGGAAGGAAGGAAGGAAGGAAGGAAGGAAGGAAGGAAGGAAGGAAGGAAGGAAGGAAGGAGGGAGGGAGGAAGGGAGGAAGGAAGGAAGGAAGGAAGGAAGGAAGGAAGGAAGGAAGGAAGGAAGGAAGGAAGGAAGGAAGGAAAAAAGGAAGGAAGGAAGGAGGGAGGGAGGAAGGGAGGAAGGGAGGAGGGAGGGAGGGAGGGAGGGAGGAAGGAAGGAAGGAAGGAAGGAAGGAAGGAAGGAAGGAAAGAAGGAAGGAGGGAGGGAGGAAGGGAGGAAGGGAGGAGGGAGGGAGGGAGGAAGGAAGGAAGGAAGGAAAAAAGGAAGGAAGGAAGGAGGGAGGGAGGAAGGGAGGAAGGGAGGAGGGAGGGAGGGAGGGAGGTAGGAAGGAAGGAAGGAAGGAAGGAAGGAAAAAAGGAAGGAAGGAAGGAGGGAGGGAGGAAGGGAGGAGGGAGGGAGGGAGGGAGGAAGGAAGGAAGGAAGGGAGGAAGGAAGGAAGGGAGGAAGGAAGGAAGGAAGGGAGGAAGGAAGGAAGGAAGGAAGGAAGGAAGGAAGGAAGGAGGGAGGGAGGAAGGGAGGAAGGAAGGAAGGAAGGAAGGAAAAAAGGAAGGAAGGAAGGAGGGAGGGAGGAAGGGAGGAGGGAGGGAGGGAGGTAGGAAGGAAGGAAGGAAGGAAGGAGGGAAGGAAGGAAGGAAGGAAGGAAGGAGGGAGGGAAGGAAGGAAGGAAGGAAGGAGGGAGGGAGGGAGGGAGGGAGGGAGGGAAGGGAGGGAGGGAGGGAAGGAAGGAAGGAAGGAAGGAAGGAAGGAAGGAAGGAAGGAAGGAAGGAAGGAAGGAAGGAAGGAAGGAAGGAAGGAAGGAAGGAAGGAAGGAAACCGGCCATACAAAGTGCTATCACAGGGAAGTTCTACATCCTCCTGGTGTTTATATTTGTTTTGTTCTGAGGATTGCAGCCAGCAATAATATTTGTTTCCAAAATTGCAATTCCTTTTACTATATCCAAATAAGCTACAGTCTTCCCCCGTTGAAATGACTGACTAATGAGACCCAGAGAAATTGTACAGCAGGTATGATCCTTGCCTTGCACATGGCTGACCCGGGTATCAATCTCTGGCATTCCAAATGGCTCCCTGGAGGACTACCAGGAAAGCCCGCTGAGTGCAGAGCCAGGAGTAAGCCTGGAGCACTACCAGGTATGGTCCAAAACTAAATAATAAAGTTAAAATGACTGACTACTTTGATAGAGTTCAGGAGCCAGAGAGATAGTAGGGAAGTTCAGGTATTTGTCTTCCATGCCACAGCCTGGTTTGAGCCCCAAGTACTTCATTTGGTTCCCTGAGCACCACCAGGGATCACTCCTGAGTACAGAACTTGGAATAACCTTAAGCTCTGCCAAGGAGGACCCTTAAAATAATTAAATTATAAACTTGGGGCCGGCGAGGTGTCGCTAGAGGTAAGGTGTATGCCTTGCAAGCGCTAGCCAAGGAAAGGACCACGGTCCGATCCCCCAGCGTCCCATATAGTCCCCACAAACCAGGGGCACATTTTGAGTGCGTAGCCAGGAGTAACCCCTGAGCATCAAACGGGTGTGGCCCGAAAAAAAAAAAACAAAATTGTAAACTTAGCTTGGTTTAAGGGATAGGGAGTTAGCTCAAAGGCTAGTGTTTTGCACACAGAACAAAACAAAAACCCAGGCACGCAGCTTGGGGTTGCTCCCCAGCTTTGCATGTGCCTCAACTCTGAGTGATATACCAAGAAGTACTGAGCATAACCACAGACCAATTTTTGTTGTCAATTTTTGGGTCATACCTGGCAGCGCTCAAGGCATACTCCTGGATCTGTGCTCAGAAATCACTTCTGGCAGGCACGGGGGATCATATGGAATGCCGGATTCGAACCACCATCCATCCTGGATCAGCTGCTTGCAAGGCAAATGCCCCACCGCTGAGCTATCTCTCCAGTCCCCAATATATTTTTTTTCCAGAGAAGTTGATACTGGTGTTGGAGAAATAGTAGTGAAGCAGGTAAGGTACTTGTCTTGCACACAGCCAACCTAAGTTCGAAACCCTAGAACCACATATGATCCCTTAGTCCACCGGGTTCGAATCCTAAGTACAGAGCCAGAAGTATGCCCTGAGAATCACTGGGTATGGAAAAAAATGTTGACACTGTTCAGAATGGAAAGAAATTTATGAACCAGTAACCTCTCCAATTCTTTAGCCACCACCCTTTTAGTTCTGGTACAGAACCTTCCATCTGTTTAACAATCACTGATGATTCTCTCATGTCATGAAACAGAACTTTCAATAGTCTAGGTTGGTGGATTTCAACCATCAGTGTGCAGGCCTCTGATGTTCTTCAAACACCAGTAGGGCATGTAAGTGTTTGTGCTGACTGATGCTGCTATAAACTAGCAAAGAAGCCAGTTGTTGAGCAATGAAAAGTACTAAGTGTTAACAGGTGGAGAAGCATGGGTGGGGTAGGAATAGCTTTTAGGAACCTGCCACCCTTGTAAGGATTCAAGGATTCTCTAAGGATATAATAGGAGTAGACTTCTCTAGGTAATTTCAGAGTGGGGTACATTCCTACAAAGAGCTCAGCCTTCCAGACATAATTCTGGGCATCTTTGGGCATTTGGGGAATTGAAAGAACAGGAGGGCTGATTTCTTTTTTCTGGATAGTGCCACAGATTAAACCCAGGGTTCCATCCATGCAAGGCAGGCACTCTGACCCAAGACTAGGCAGATTGAAGTCCAAACAGATAGCCAGAGGTTGGCTGAGCCACTAAGATCAGCCCTTTATCATGAGGGTTAGCTGAAACAATGGATAAACAAATATTTGCCTTGTTTTGAGGTCAGACTGTGCTGTAGAGAAAGAATTGGTGCCAAGCCAGAGAAATTGTTGGGTGACTAATTAGGAAGCTACTGCAAGAATCCAGGAAAGATGGTTCGAGGAAAGAGGGGATGTGGGACCACCAGATAGAGGGAAGCTAAAAGGATGGGCTTCAGGCACAGAATATATGTGAAATGCTGCCTAGAAGAAAAGGTATGGCTTGGAAACAGAGATAGTGATTCAGTTTAGGGCCAAGGTCCCTCTCTGATTCACCCAAGTAAAGAGATCAAAGGGCCCCCATGAGCAGAGCTCTGGGAGATCTCAAGTGAGGAAAAGTGATGGAGACCTGTCACTGTCAGGCCCATTGCCTTGAGATCTTTCTAGAGTCCTGAGAATAGCAGGACTTACCAATTTACCAAGTGAAAAGTTTCTGCAAGGTCACCTCTTCTTCTCCATCTTTGGTGTTAAGAAAAGCTAAATAGACTATCCTGAAACTTGGAGTTTGGAAGATGTGACCCCTCAGTCTGGGAAAAACTGTCCCTTTGTATTCACCTGACCAAGATAGAACTTTAAGATTCTTTCATGGGGGCCCAGAGAGATAGCACAGTGGCGTTTGCCTTGCAAGCAGCTGATCCAGGACCAAAGGTGGTTGGTTCAAATCCCGGTGTCCCATATGGTCCCCCGTGCCTGCCAGGAGCTATTTCTGAGCAGACAGCCAGGAGTAACCCCTGAGCATCGCCATGTGTGGCCCAAAAACCAAAAACCAAAAAAAAAAAAAAAAAAAAAAGGGCCCGGAGAGATAGCACAGCAGCATTTGCCTTGCAAGCAGCCGATCCAAGACCAAAGGTGGTTGGTTCGAATCCCGGTGTCCCATATGGTCCCCCGTGCCTGCCAGGAGCTATTTCTGAGCAGACAGCCAGGAGTGACCCCTGAGCATCGCCGGGTGTGGCCCAAAAACAAAACAAAAAAAAAAGATTCTTTCATGGATCAGGACCTCAAGGCCCTGGCTGGGCAGACCACAGTAAAGACTGTGAGGTCAAATCCTTGACCAGGGCTGGAGAGATAGTTCAGTGAGTAATGTTAATGTATGGCAGTTGGAATTGGACTGCCCTGTTGGATAACCCCCTCCATTCGATAGTTGAACCTGAACATGCCCCTCAGACACGCCCCTTGTCATGCTGGGTTTAAAAGGAAAAACTTGGACCTTTACAGGGGGCCCAGGATAGTGACCAGAGCAGGGCTGCTGGTCCATGGAGGAAAGGGGCAGAGATAAAGCATCAGACAGATGCTGCCTGCCTTGTATCTATTCCTTTCTCTTTTTTTGTTTTATTTATTTATTTTTTTTGGTTTTTGGGTCACACACGGCAGCGCTCAGGGGTTACTCCTGGCTATGCACTCAGAAATCTCTCCTGGCAGGCTCAGGGGACCATATGGGACGCTGCTGGGATTCGAACCATCGACCTTCTGCATGCAAGGCAAATGCCTTACCTCCATGCTATCTCTCCAGCCCCTCCTTTCTCTTTCTTTATTGAACCCAGGTGTCCCCTGGCCACCTCTGGCTGATGAATTTCCATCTATCCCTCCTTCTCTCTCAGAACCCCCCTTCGCCACTTAAGTAGTGTCAAGCCTCAGTCTCCAGGAGGAGTAAAAGTAGACTTGGTTTCTCTTTCTCAGACTCAGGTGGGTGGTCACTACAAGTTGGTGTTTCTGGGTATGTGTTGCTCAAAGACTTGCAGCCACTGGACTGTGGCAGTCTTGGGCCTCTGCAGCGTGTAGTCCTGCAGCCTTGATAGTCTTGGCCCTCTGCAGCCTTGCAGCAGCTAAGCAGCAGACAGCATTGCAGTTTACTGCAATAACCTGCTAGATAACTGTGAATTTCTACTGGTAGGGAGTTTGCCTTGCTTGCAGCCAACCTAAATTTGATTCCCAATATCCCATATAATCCCCTCAGAGATACACTGAGGCATGGAGGCACACCCTGAGGTCCACAGGAGTTACTCCTGACTCTACACTCAGAAATTACTCTTGGTGGGCTCCGGGGAACCATATGGTATGCCGAGGATCAAACTCAAGCCTACTATGTGCTAAACAAACTGTATAGCATGCAGGACGCTGTTCTCTCACTCTGGTCCCTAGGAATTCTTCCTAACAACCTACTACTACTACTGTTCTTGAAGGCGGCACCTATCCAGTCACTGCCACTCTGGAGCGACTCTGGAACAGATTCTTTGCCAGACTTCTGGCTTCTAGAAGAACCAGAGGTTCTTTTTTTCCTTTTTTCTTTATTTTTAAGCCAGTCAAATTGAGCAGTGGGGGGTTATATACCAACTTTTGTGATACTAACGTTAATAAGTTCTGATAAAGCACTGCCATCGGACCAGCCAGAACCAGAGGTTCTAGCTCCTCACTCACATGCCTTTCCCAAAATCACAACTCTGTCCTCCACTCCCTTCCTGGGCCATGGACTCACCCTTATCTGTTACAACCTGTTACTTCTCCTTTATCCATCCCCACCACCACCATCACTTCCCGAATAAATATCTCCGTGCTCCAGGCACAGGAATCAAAGCAGTGAGCAAACATCCTGCCCTAGATTACATCTTCATACCTATGGCCTCTGTCTTCCTCTCACAGAGCTGCCTGGATCCTGAGAGATCACAGTGAGTTGTCCTATATCCCTCACAGTGGCTCTTAGTGCTCCCTGCAGGCTGGAACCCTGACATGGTTCCGGTACAATCACATGTTTGAAGGTGGGGGCATTGATGCCTTCAGACTGGAGGCAAGGAATACAAAGGGAATAAAAATGCAAAATCCTCAACTATTCCTTGCAGAAGCCCAAAGGACCCAAATCTTCAAGGACTGCAGGGCTGCAGGCTGCAAAGGCCCAAGGCTGCCAGGGTTGGTGTTTCAAGGCTCACAGGGGCCCATGAGGCCCAGCTGGTACAGGGGACGCCAACTTGAAGTAAGCTTCCATCCGCCTGCCCAGGACTGAGGGAGAGGGAAGAGAAGAAACTAAGTACACCTTTTATTCCTCCTGGTATCTGAGGCGTGCTGCTGCCACCCAGGGGTTCCAGAGAGTGGGAGAGAGAATTAGATGGCAATTCACAGACCAGAGATGGCCGGGGGAAGCCTGAGTTCAAAGAAGATAGAAAAGCAAATAGTTGCAAAGCAGACAGCATTTCACCAATGCTTTATCTTTGGACCCCTGCAAGCCAGCAGGCACTGCTCTGGTCACTATTCTGGACGCTCCCTTCAATCTTCCAAATTTCTTTTTTTATCCGGGCATGACAAGGGGGTGTGTCCAAGCCCAACTGCCATATTTCTTCCAACTGCCAACAGACTCTCTCCAACTGTCTCTGCCAATTGCCATAATTCCTCCCTCAGTAACTGAAGAATAGGGCTTCCTACAGTGTTCAGAATCAGCCTCTAAGACATGGACAGTCATGACCAAGATGTCCAGAACAGGACAGTGTTAGGGCATTTGCCTTGCAAGTGGCAGACCCAGGATGGACCGTAGTTCGGTCCCTCGGTATCCCATATGAGTCCCTAAGCCAGGAGTGATTTCTGAGCGCATAGCAGGAGTAATCCCTGAGCATCACTGGGTGTGCCCCCCCCCAAAAAAAAAGATACCCAGAACAGATTTTCCCTAGAGATCAAGAGATGCTACTTTGGCACATAAATGTTTGTTTGTGGGGCCGGGAAGGTGGCGCTAGAGGTAAGGTGTCTGCCTTGCAAGCGCTAGCCAAGGAAGGACCGTGGTTAGATCCCCCGGCATCCCATATGATCCCCCCAAGCCAGGGGCGATTTCTGAGGGCATAGCCAGGAGTAACCCCTGAGCGTCAAACGGGTGTGGCCCCCCCCCTCCAAAAAAATGTTTGTTTGTGTAGCGCCATACCCAGCATTGCTCAAGAGTTACTCCTGGCTCTGAGATTAGAGATCACTCCTGGTGGATTTAGGATTCCAGGGATTAAACCTGGGTTGGCCATGTGCAAGGCAAGCTGGCATGTAAATTATTTTATGTTTCAGTCCATCCAGGCCCTGAAAGTTCACAAAAAACTTACCACTCTCCTAACTTCCTTCACAACATCAAATAATAAAATTTGAATTGTTGGTTCTCCATTCACAGTAATAGAGGCTGAGGGAAAATTTGCAACTGAGCTCTACCTACTGCAAAGCAGTGGCCTATAAACTGGGGAGAGAGGAGCAACTGGCCTCTGAAAGAGCAACCAGTTAGGGGTCCCTCTGCCTACTGTGTTCCTCTGGTCTTAAACACTACACTCTGTGACTCAGACCACAACCTCCCTCGAGGTCCATTCCACAGGGTACCCAGACATGCCAGGCCCCCTAGATGACAGTAGAATAGCCTAGTAACTCAGACAGCTGCAGCCCTGAGGCTCTAGTTTCACTGCAGGCCTGCTCAGCTCTGCGTTTCCCCAGCTCTCATGCATTTGAACACTTAAATCTGTGATCCTTGTTCCCATACCCTCTGGATCTCAGATTGCAGGTGCTCTGGACTCTGGCAATCTTCAACTCCAGATCTGCCTTCAGGTTTGTTCAAACTTGGCACAGAAGAGCCATTAGGCACTTGTGACTATATATCTCCAGTTGCCAAAAAAAAAAAAAAGACGAGCTGGGGATCAAAGAGAGGTAGTGGAGTAAAGTTACTTTGTGTGCATGTAACTCACCATGTGGTTCAGTCCCAGCACCATGTGGTCCCCCATCCATCCCCATCCCCCAAAATAGAAAAACTAGGGTCTAGAGTGACAGAATAATGGAAAGGGCACTAGCCTTGCTTGCATAAAGGCCCACCTATATTTGATTCTCAACATCTTGGGTCCCATAACAGACCCAAGCTCCTCCAGGAGTGGTCCCTGAATGAAGAATAGGATTAAGCACTGGGGGTTGGAGAGATAACACAGTGGTAGGGCGTTTTCCATGCATGCAGCTGACCCAGGACAGACCTGGATTTGATTTCCAACATCCCATATGGTACCCTGAGCCTGCCAGATTTCTGAGTGCAAAGTCAGGGGTAATCCCTGAGTGCCACCAGGTGTGGCCCAAAAACAAAAACAAAAAACAAAAAACAAAAAAAGGGGATTAAGCATTGAGCACTGCTGGTAGTGTCCACACACACTAAACAAACAACAAAAAAAGAATGATATTGATAATTGGGTCAAAGAGCTAGTACAACAAATAGGATGTTTGCCTTACATGTGGCTAACCCAGATTTTATCCCTGGCACTAGATATTGTCCTGTGAGTCTTGCAAGAAGTCATCCCTGAGCATAGAGCCAGGAGTAAGCTCTAAGCATATTTAGGTGTGACCCAAAAAGGATGAAGGAGAAGGAGTATGAACTGAAACCAGGTCCACTGGAGCACAAGTTTTGCTTATGAGAGGCCCAAATTCAATCCCCAGTACTGCATGGTATACTGAGCACTAAGATTCACCCTATGTGGGGCTAAAGTGATAGCATAGAGGTAGGGTGCTTTCCTTGTATGCTGCTGACCCTGGACAGACCCAAGTTAGATTCCCAGCATCCCATATGGTCTCCTGAGCCTGCCAGAGCAATTTCTGAGCACAGAGCCAAGAGTAATCCTTGAGCATTGCCAGGTGTGGCCCAAAAACACTAAAAAAAAAAAAAAATTCTCCCTATGTACAGAGTCAAGCACTCTTAAACAACACTAATTTGACCCCAAGCCCCCAAAAATATTTCAAGGGTTAAATCTTGCCTAATTGGGGCTAGGATATGACTTAGTAGAAGAGCATGTTTCTTGCAACATCTGTCTCTGGATTCAATCCTTAACAGCACAAAAATAATGTTTTGCTTTTTTTGGGGGGTGGAGGGTCACACCCCGCGGTGCTCAGGGGTTTACTACTGGCTCTAAGCTCAGAAATTGCTCCTGGCAGGCTTGGGGACCACATGGGATGCTTGGATTCAAACCATCATCCTTCTCCGTACAAGACAAGTGCCTTACCTCCATGCTATCTCTTCAGCCCCCCAAATAATGTTTTTAATGGAAGAAATGGTACCTACGCCAGGAAGGTGGCGCTAGAGGTAAGGTGTCTGCCTTGCAAGCGCTAGCGTAGTACGGACTGCAGTTCGATCCCCCGGTGTCCCATATGGTCCCCCCAAGCCAGGAGCGATTTCTGAGCGCATAGCCAGCAGTAACCCCTGAGTGTCAAATGGGTGTGGCCCAAAAACCAAAAAAAAAAAAAGAAGAAAAAAAAAAGAAATGGTACCTACACTGAAAGCTGATATTTAGAAACAGGAGTTTTGGGGACTTTCCTACTAAGATTTTTTTGGGGGGTTTTTTTTTTTTGCTTGTTTAGTTTTTGGGTCACAACCTGGCAATCCCCAGGGGCTACTCCTGGGAGGCTTGGGGAATATATAGAGTGCTGGAGATCAAACCTGGGTTAGCCACATGCAAGGCAAATGCCCTCCCCACTGTGCTAGCACTCTAGTCCTTTCCTACTAAGATCAATGCACCCAGAAAGAAAGAAAAACTAATCTTTGCAAAACTCAAACTGCAAGCCTAAAGATTGCATCGTGCCTGTAGAGTATCATCTCAGGACCATCTTGGACCATATCTTTAAATGTAAACTCCAGGGAGTAAATATAAACAGAATTAAAAAAGCAACAACCAAAAAAGAGGGGTCAGAGCAATAGCATGTAGAACCTTTGACTTGCAAGCAGCTGCCCTGGATTTGATTCTAGCATTTCAGATGAACCCCTGAGACTGCCAGGAGTAATTTATTTTTTTGTTTGTTTGTTCATTTGTTTGGTTTTGGGCCACACCCATTTGATGCTCAGGGGTTACTCCTGGCTATGCGCTCAGAAATTGCCCCTGGCTTGGGGGACCATATGGGACGCCGGGGGATCAAACCGAGGTCTGTCCTACGCTAGCGCTTGCAAGGCAGACAGACACCTTACCTCTAGCGCCACCTTCCCGGCCCCCAGGAGTAATTTCTGAATGTAGAGCCAACAGTAACCTCTGAGGACCACAGGGTGTACCTACTGCCTCCTCTCAAAAAAAAAAAAAAAAAGAGGATTGAGGTACTGGAGAGATCATAGCAGGGGTAAAATGCTCACCTAGCCCCAGATACTACTTTGACTCTGGTTCAAATCTTGGTACCACATATACTCCCACAATCACTGCTGACTGTGGATCCTAAACACAGAGCCACATGTGTCCTCTAAGCACTGTTGGGTCTGGTAAAAAAATATTTAAATGAAAAATAGAACTCCAGAAGATAATATCTGAGTTAAAGTGCTTGTTTTGCATAATACAACCAACAATACCATCCCTGGCCCATTTCATCTCCAAGGACCTCCATAAGTGACCTTTGACTATAGACAAATGAGTCGTTCCTCAGCACCGAGGAGAATAATCCACCATTCTGGGGCCAGAGAAATATCACAGCTGTAGGGCATGTGCCTTGCATGCAGCTGACCAAGGACAAACGATGGTTCGAATCCCAGCATTCCATATGGTTCCCCAAGCCAGCCAGGAGCGATTTCTGAATGCAGAGCCAGGAGTAACCCATGAGCACTGCTGGGTGTGACCTAAAAACAAACCAAACAAAACCAAACGAAAAAGAATAATCCACCATTCAAAACAAATAGAAACTGGGGCTGGAGAGATAGCATGGAGGTAAGGCATTTGCCTTGCATGCAGAAGGATGGTGGTTTGAATTTCGACATCCCATATGGTCTCCCCCCCACAGCCTGCCAAGAGTGATTTCTGAGCATAGAACCAGGAGTAACCCCTGAGCGCTGCCGGGTGTGACCCCCAAAAACAAACAAACAAAAAACCCAAAACAACAACAACAAATAGAAACTGCAAGCCCATCTTTTTATTTGAGTTTTAGGGTCATACCCAGAGGTGTTCAGGGCTTATTCTTGTCTGTGCTCAGGGAGCATCCTGGCGTTACTCTGGAGGCCATATGAGTTGTTGGGGATCAAATCAGGGTTAGTCTGTGCAAGGAAATATTCTACCTGCTGTACTCTCTCTTCAGTCCCAGGTATCTCTTTTTATTTATTAAAAAAAAAAAAAAAAAAAAAAAAAACCTTTGCAGGCCAGGGTCTGAGCAATAGTATGGCAGGTAGAGAGTTTACCTTGTACAAAACTGACCTGGGTTTGATTCCAGCATCCCATAGTATCCCCCGAACCTGCCAGGAGTAATTTTTAAGTGCAGAGCCAGGAGTAATCCCTGAGCTGTACCAGGTATGACTCAAAAAACAAAGCAATAAAAACAAAACAAACAAAAAACAGGGTCTGATTGATAGCACAGTGGTAGGGCATTTGCCTTGCGCTCGGCCAACCCAGGACTGACACGGGTTTATGGCATCCCATATGGTCCCCTGAGTCTGCTAGGAGCAACTTCTGAGTGCAGAACCAGGAATAACCCCTGAGTGCCAACTGGTGTGGCTCAAAAACAAAAATCAAAACAAAAACAAAAAAACTTTTCAAGCCAGAGTGCAGCATGTGGCCAACCCAGGTTTGATTCCTAGCAGCTCAAACAGTCCCCTGAACCCATTGAGAGTGATCCCAGAGTGCAGAGCCAAGAGTAAACCCTAAATATTGTCAGGTATGGCCACAATCACAAAAAGAAAAAATAATTTTTTTTAGTACTGGTAATGAAACCCAGGGCCTCACACAAACAAAGGAAATCTTCTTCCTTTAAGCTATATCCTCAGCCATTAAAAAGTTGTTTTTATTTTCTGGGCTACTCCTGATACTATTTAATGGATATTTCAGGCTATGTCCTTGGGGATTGCTCCTAGGGTTAATCAAGAGACCATTTAGTGAAGGCAATTGAACCTGGGCCTGCAAGCAAAGCATGTGACCAGCCCTTTGCACTCTTTCCAGCCCTCAGGAAGCAACACTTTTTTTTTTTATTAAACAGGAAACCCCACTTTCACTCTGGCTGCCTACACTGCTATTATAAGCAAATAGGACTTTTAAGTTCTTTTTATTTTACTTTATTTTATTATTTTTGGGGGGCCACACCCATTGATGCTCAGGGGTTACTCCTGGCTAAGTGCTCAGAAATCACTCCTGGCTTGGGGGGACCATATGGGACGCTGGGCGATCCAACCTAGAACCTCGGTCCTTCCTTGGCTAGCGCCAAGGTAGACACCTTACCTCTAGCGCCACCTCACCGGCTCTGACTTTTAAGTTCTTGACAGCTTCACCTCCTCCTTTCACATGGCAGTAAACTGAACTAGGAGTTGTTTTATTTGTTTTTGTTTTGGGACCACACCCTGTGGTCCTCCTGGCTCTGTACTCAGAGATTACTCCTGGTTTTGCTCAGAGGGATTATACCGTATTTCCCGGCATATAGGACGACTTTTAAAACAAAAAAAGTCAACCGAAAATCGAGGTCGTCTTATACGCCGAGTATATCCTGAAAAACTTTTCGATATACCGCTAAACAAAATTGTCTGAATATTGCCACAAAACGAATTTTCCAACTCGATCCTGCACCAATCACTGCAAGGCTGCTCAGACCGCTTCTCTAACTCAGCCAATCCCAGCAGGCTTTTGATGCATTGCATGCAAATTAGACAATGTTCTGAACCCGAATCTACATTGTAAAAAGCCCGCTCAGATTGGCCAGAGTCAGAAAGGAAGCCTATTACAGTATAACCTTTGAACCAATGTTTTTACTGTAAAGTTAAGGGGTCGTCTTATATGCCCGGTCGTATATGGGACACCGGGGGATCGAACCGAGGTCCGTCCAAGGCTAGCGCAGGCAAGGCAGGCACCTTACCTTTAGCACACCGCCCGGCCACGCCCGGTTGTCTTATACACTGGAAAATATGGTACATAGAGCTGGAAATATATCCTGGGAAAACCGCATGCAGACCAAAGGCCCTACCCATAATACCATTGCTCTGTCCCCATATTTGTTTTATTTTGTTTTTGTTTGTTTTAGAAACATACCTGGCAATTCTCAGGGCTTACTCCTGGCTCTGTACTCAGAGATCACTACAGGAGAGTTTGGGGACTATATGGGGGATTGTTGAACATGGGTTGGCTGAGTGCAAGAGAAACATCCTACACACTATACCATTACACTGGCCCAGGAGGTTTTGTTGTTGTTGTTGTTTTGTTTTTTGTTGGTTTTTTTTTTGGGGGGGTCACACCCGGCAGCGCTCAGGTGTTACTCCTGGCAGGCTCAGGGAACCATATGGGATGCCGAGATTCAAAACACCAACCTTCTGCAAGAAAGGCAAACGCCTTACCTCCGTGCTATCTCTCTGGCCTCTGGCCCAGGAGTTTGAACCCTAACAGTCTTCCCCAGGCCATCCTAGATGAATGTACCAAGCTGTAGACCAAGGTACTAGGTCAGCACTGGATCTGTCCCCAGTGGGTGGTGCTGTAGGCTGGAGTAGATGTGCCTTCTTTTTTTTTCCTTTTCCTTTTTTGTTTTGGTTTTTAGGATAACAACCAGTATCACTAAGGTGTTATTCCTTGCTCTGTGCTCAGAAGTCATTCTAGGCAGGCTTGGCGGACCATATTGGATGCTGGGATCAAACCCAGGTTAGCTATGACTGCATGTAAGGCAAACAGTCTACCCACTGTGTTATTTCAGCCACTAGATGTGCCCTTTTCAAGACTCCTACCATGCCCTCTGAGCCAATACTTAAGGTCTTTTTCATTCCATGATCCATGTACTCCCACCCCTTGGTGGAAAGAAACAAAATGATCATTCCAACAAAGTTAACTCAAACATAATGAGTGTTTGTGTTAGCTTTTTTTGCCAGGACCAAAGCAAAGAGCCACTAGCCATGGAAATTATGCCACTAAGGATTAGTGAGATGTGAGCACAAAAGACAGACTGCAGTTCTGCTACATTAAGTTGTCGGGAGTTCCCAGAGGACGGTCAAACAGATTGCTGCAATCCCATTTACTTGCGTCACTGTAGAGAGTATAGAGAGCAATTCCTAAACAGCCCATTCTAATTTTTGGAGGGTATTGGGCCATACTAGGTGGCACTCAGGGCATACTCCTGGCTCTGTGCTCAGAAATTGCTCTTTGGCAAGCTCGAGGGGCAGGGGAACATATGAGATGCCAGGGATCGAACCTGGGTTCATCACAGGTCGGCAGAGTGCAAGGAAAATGCCCTACCATGGGGCCGGAGAGATAGCATGGAGGTAAGATGTTTGCCTTGCATGCAGAAGGTCGGTGGTTCGAACCCCAATGTCCCATATGGCCCCCTGAGACTGCCAGAAGCGATTTCTGAGCATAGAGCCAGGAGTAACCCCTGAGTGCTGCTGGGTGTGACCCAAAAACAAAAACAAAAAATAAAAAATAAAAACAGCCATGGCCTCTCCAAGGCAAGTGCTGGTAGCTTAAAGGATCAAACAAAGGGTGGAATAGATTGTGCAATACAGGGCTTAGGACACTTGCCTTCTAGCTGAAACTTATTTGATTTCTGAAACCACATATCGTTCCTTGAGTACCACCGGGGATGACCCCTGAGCAAAGAGCCAGTAATAGCCTCTGAGCAACTGTGTATAGCTCAAAATCTCACCCCCACACCCCAAAAAAGCATCAGGCCTACACTTGGCATGGTTCCAGTTCAGGCCAGGCTGATATCCAGAGTAAAACAGGGCCAAGAGCCAAGGGCACTGAGGGGAGTTTCCAAGGAAACCAACAGCTGGTTTTCCTCTTGTCTCAAGCTGTTGGGGATTTTTTTCCCTCTGGGGAAGAGCTCAAAGGGCTGAAGCCATGCTATTTTATACTCATAGGCCTTGAGTTCAGTCCCCAGCATTACAAGATCTCCTGATAATCTGTGGGTGTGGCCCAGGAGGCCCCCAGTACTAAATGGGCCTCACACTGTTAGTATTGCTGGGAGTGACCTCCTGACCTCCTGAGCACTACTCAGGAGTTCTCTTCACCCACCTCCTGCAAAAAAAGATCAAGGGACTGAAAAAATAGTGCAGTAGGCAATTAGTTGGTTGCCTTACACAACAAACTTAGATTTGACCCCTAGCATCCTACAGTCTCCCAAGCACCTTCAGTAATGGCCCCTGAGTGCAGAACTATTAGTAACCTCAGAGCATCTCTGGGTGTGATCCAAAACAGAATGAAACAAATTCCAAAAGGATTGATCAGGAAAATGCAAAGCAAAAGGAACTTGGAAATGCATAGTCTTCTGGTGCGGCACACACTTTCAAAAGTCAGCATCCTTTTATCAGCCATTTGAGGGGCAGCTGCTGAGTACAGAGAATTGACAGATCTGGAAGATGTGTGCAAGTGGGTGTGTAATTTGTGGCCATGCCTTTGTGAGATACTCTTCTAGCCTGCTGCCTTTCTTCAAGCAGAATCTTAGCCTATTCAGTTTCATAGTTCACTGAACTTGATGCAAAGGTGGAAAGGAGTTATTATAATTGCTAGTAATAATAATTATTTCCCGAGTCACCAACTCCACCCTATTTGACTAGCTATGATGGGGATGGAACATTCATTGGCCGGATATAACTCAGAGGCAGAGCACTTGCCTTGCATGTATGAGGTGCTGAGTTCAATCTCTGACACTGCAACTACTACAAAAAATACCTTCAGGGGCCGGAGTGATAGCAGGTAGGGCATTTGCCTTGCATGTGGCTGATCCCGGTTCAATACCTGGCATCCCATATGGCTCCCCCGAGCCTTCCAGGAACAATTTCTGAGTGCAGAGCCAGGAGTCACACTTGAGTGCCACTGGATGTGGCCTAAAAACAAACAAGCAAAAACTCACCTTCAGAAGAGACTCTGGGCAGCATGACTATCTCTGGCCCCCCACAACCAACGTGTACCACCCTAAGTGAGAGCATGTGTTGCATCAGATCATGTGTTCCATTTAAAAAAAAAAAGTAGATTCCAGGTACTATCATATAGAGGTTAAGGTGCCTTGTGTGCAGCCCATCCCAGTTTGATCCCCATTACCACATAGTATCCTGACCACTGCCAGGAGAAATCAGTGAGAGGACCCTAGCAAAGAGCAAGGAGCAGCCCACAAGCACCAACAGGGGTAGCCTGAACCTCAGTTCCCCACAAAGTACGCAAACTTTATTGTGTAAGAGGGCTGGAGCTATAGTATTGTGTAGAGGCCAATTACTTTACACACAAGCTACCCAGGTTCAATTTTTAGTTCCACATATGGTCCCCTGAGCTCTTCCAGGAGTAACTCCTGAGTGCAGTCAGATGTTGTCCAATGCACATCCCCCAAAAAAGAAGTGTGGACCTTGCATTTCTCTTCTTTTCCATGTTGGAAGTTTATGTATCTTTGATTTTATGATTGATTTATAACATGTGCTCTAAGGAGTTTTTATTTGTGGGTGGAAAGTTTTAAAAGGTGCTCAACCTTGGGGCTGTAGCGTTAGCACAGTGGTAGGGCATTTGCCTTGCACACGACTGACCTAGGATCGATCCAGGTTTGATCCTTTTCATCCCATATGGTCCCCCCAACATTCCAGGAGCAATTTCTGAGCACAGAGCCAGGCATAACCCCTGAGCACTGCCAGGTGAGGTCCAAAGTTAAACAAAAAATGATGCGCAATCTGAGTTGAGATAGCACAGTGAGATAGAGCACTTGTCTTGCATGCCGTTGTCCTGGGTTGGATTCCTGGCTTCCAGACAGTCCCCCAAGCCTGCCAGGAGTAATTTCTGAGCACAGAGCTAAGTATGGCCCCAAAACAAAATAGAAAGAAGAAGAAGAAGAAGAAGAAGAAGAAGAAGAAGAAGGAGGAGGAGGAGGAGGAGGAGGAGGAGGAGGAGGAGGAGGAGGAGGAGGAGGAGGAAGAGGAGAGGCAGGAAGGAAGAGAAAGAAAGAGAAGAAAGAAAGAAAGAAAGAAAGAAAGAAAGAAAGAAAGAAAGAAAGAAAGAAAGAAAGAAAGAAAGAAAGAAAGAAAGAAAGAAAGAAAGAAAGAAAGAAAGAAAGAAAGAAAGAAGAAAGAAATTTCTGATTTTAGGAAACTCCCCTGTCATCATATTGATAAGATATCATGTCCATGTATGGGCTGTCACCTTCCCTCAATGCAACCATGATTATAACTTCTTATCTTATGATGCCCTTGCTGTACTGTAGCCCTAACGTCACTGCAATACTTGTTGCCATGGTGTAAGTACACCCCACAATATTAACACGAACATGAATCAGAAGGATGACCTTGCAGAAATGCTATATAAAATGACTTGTGAGACCACTACCCTTTGTTGATGTTTCCAGACACTCTTGCTGTCTGGATTCAGCCCACTGGTGAATAAACCTCCTATTCCCCTCCCACAGATTGTCTCAGTGTGCTTGACTAAGCAAACACCTGTTACAAGACACAATTAATGCACAAAAATTTTTTTTAATTTGGGGCCACAAAAATAAACCTGGGGTTACTCTAGTTCTATACTCAGGAATTAGCCCTGGCAGTACTTGGAAGTTACAAGGGATGCAGAGGATTGAACCCTGGTTGGTCACATGCAAGGCAAACACCCTCCCCTCTGTACTATCACTATAGCCCCAATGCAAAAATATTTTAAAGCCACATACAAAAACGTTGGAATGTACCTAGTATCAAAGGTCAATTCAAATGAGATGTTTCTGTAATAGAGGGATTCTGTCAATGACTACTCAGGCCTAAGGAGCCCAGGGGCAGCCCAGCAAGCAGGAAAAGGCTGCTCCAGACTGCCCTCCCCTTGGAGTCATCGCTATGTATGCTCAGAGCTTCATTAACCCAATGCTGGGACAAGAAACAGCTCAGAGGGAGAAAGCACCTGTTTCACAAGCAATAGACTGGATCCCCACAGCATCCAGCACTGCCAGCTTATGCAGAGACAATAATAACCAAAGAGTACGAAGTTTAGAGTTACTTCTGTTAAAGAGCTAGAGTGGTTCAGTGCTTCATTCACATTTAGACATGCACAGGTGGCCAGGGCCTGAACTGAAGCTTTGCCAGTTCAGTCCCCAGCAGCAAGTGAATAGTACCCCTGAAATGCTAGGAAGGACCCCCTGAGCAGTTATGATTGTGGTCTAAAACCTAACAAGCAAGGGTCAGAAATAGATACAGAGGTTTAGGTACGTGCACTATCCACAGCATTGAACCAAGAGTAACCTGTGAGCATGGCCAGGTGTGGCCCAGTCCCCACCCAAATATAAGAAACAAAACAAAAGTCTCTTGGACAAGAGAGTAGTGTGGAGATGCTGCAGAGGGAATCAGTCCAGTGCTGTCATTCCAGCGGCTAAGTGATGTGACTCAGGGCCTTTTCCATGAGGCTTTGCAAAGGACTGTGATTTTTTTGGTGAGGCATGAGATCCTAAAGATCTCATCTAGGAGAACACACACACAGGCACACAGATACAGACACACAGACACACAGACACACACATTCACTCACTTATAGCCACATTCTGCTGCTGGAAGATCTTGGGGGTAGTTTGAGGGTTTTATTGTTTTGTTTTATTCAAGATAGAGATATTAATGCTCATTCTGGGGGTGTAGTAATAGAACAGCAGGTAGGGCACTTGCCTTTTACAAGAATGACCCAGGTTTGATCACCAAAGTCCCATATGGTCCTCTGAATCCTACCAGGGGTCTGCTCTGAGCACAGAACCAGAAGTAAGACCTGAGCACTGGTAGCTGTTTTCAAAAAACTTTAAAATATAAAGATGTGGGAGCCAGAGAGCAGCATGAAGGTAGGCATTTGCCTTGCATGCAGAAGGACGGTGGTTCGAATCCTGGCATCCCATATGGTCCCCCGAGCCTGCCAGGAGCTATTTCTGAGCATAGAGCCAGGAGTAACCCCTAAGCACTGCCGGGTGTGACCCAAAAACCAAATAATAATAATAATAATAATAATAATAATAATAATAATAATAATAATAAATAAAAGTATAAAGATTTGAGAGGCTGGAGAGATAGCACAGCAGTATGGTGTTTGCCTTGCATGCAGCTGACCCGGGACAGATGGTGGTTTGAATCCAAGGCATCCTATATGGTCCTCTGAGCCTGCCAGGAACAATTACTGAGTGCAGAGCCAGGAGTAGCCCCCAAAACCAAAAATAAATAAATAATGATGTATATTCTGGGGACTCAGTGAGCTGGAGCAGATCCTTTGCATTTGCGAGACCCAGATTCTATCTGGATCCACATGGTCCTCCAAGTTAACCTCAATCACTGACCCCCAAGCACCATTCCCTAAGCATCAAGTTAGAATAGACTATTAAAGTCCATGGAGTGTGGCCACAAAATAAAACAAAGAAAAACACTAACTAATGCCTATTGTGAACAATAATAAGGTCAAGTCTAGAGTACAGCAAACAGGATCAGAGAGAAAGAACAGAAGATTAGGGTGCTTACCAAGATGCATCCAGCCCAGGTTTAATCCCTGGTACTACATGGTCCCCTAAGTCTGCCAGGATAATTCCTGAGCTCAGAGCCAGGAGTCAGTTCTGAGTACAGCTGAGTATGTCCCAACACCAAACAAAACAAGAAAAGGCTGGAGCAATAGTACAGCAAATAGGGTATTTGCCCTACACACAACCAACTGGATTTGACTCCCAGAACCTCATATAGTCCCTCAAGCACCATCAGGAGTAATTACTTTTTTGTTGTTTTGGGGCCACACCCTGCAGTGCTCAGGGGTTACTCCTGACTCTGCACTCAGAAATTGCTCCTGGCAAGTTCTCGGGACCATATGGGATGCCAGGGATGGAACCTGGGTCCCTCCCAGGTCAGCTGTATGCAAGACAAAATGCCTTACCACTGTGTTATCACTCTGACCCAGGAGTAAGTCCTGAGCATCACTAGTTATGGTTCTCATGAAAATAACCCCAAGAAACAGAGTACTGCAATCTTAAATGTTATTCATATTTTATTATTTTGAGGTCACATCTGGTGATTCTGGAGGCTACTCCCAGCTTGGGGGTTTCTCCTCAAAGTGTTATGGGACCTAGGTATGCTGGGGACTCTGCCATACACAGCCTACACTTAGACCACTGAGCTAACTGTCAAATATGGCAGTGCCCAGGGTTTATCCTGGCTCTGGACTCAGGAATCACTCCTGGAAAGGTGCATGAGGACCATGTGTGGTACTAGATATTGAACCTAGATCAGATACATGAAAGGCAAATGCCTTGCCTACTGTACTACCTCTCTGGTCTTCAGAAATAATATCTTTTTTAAACAATGGGAGACTCCACCTATATGCCTATTTACAGGGTTTGTGTACAGTATGCAGAGAAGAAATGTAATACTGTGTGTGAGTATGCATTTGTGTGTGCAAAGACAGAAGTGAGCACTGGAGCCTGAGCCCCTGTGCCTCTGCTTTTCTGCAGGAGAAGAGATGGGAGGTGCTGTCAAAGGACTCACCACTTGGAAGTAGATGCCTCTGTGGTGCTGAAATTGTGGGTGAGCTCAGAGAAGCCTAGAGGCTGAAAGCAGAGAGCTAAGTGTCATGCAATCAGGGTGGGCCCCTGGACTCATTTACTCCCATAAGTCACCAAATCATTTTCTACCAGATTACATATCTATGATCACTCTAAACAG
The DNA here is from genome assembly GCF_024139225.1 of Suncus etruscus. Classification (NCBI taxonomy): domain Eukaryota; kingdom Metazoa; phylum Chordata; class Mammalia; order Eulipotyphla; family Soricidae; genus Suncus; species Suncus etruscus. The sequence goes on from NC_064861.1 coordinate 52,751,196, forward strand.
GTCTGTCTGGTGGCATCACTTGGCCTAGGAAGGCTGGCAGAAAACCACCATCCTGAGGTCTACAGGGCAGGGTGAGAAATACACAGGCCCAGAGCCTGGTTTCAGCAGGCCTCTCTCCTCCCGAATGGTGAAAGCAGAAGATATGACTAAAGCTAGGACATCCCCTCTCTGAGGTAGAATGCTTAGAAGGCCTTGCTCAGGCCTTTCCCTTTGAGTCTTCTTGGCTTACCAGAAGCCCTGGGAAGCCTATGCTTCTTGCCTGACAAAGGAAGAATCTGAAGACCAGTACAGGAGAGAGCCGACACTCACACCCTGTGCAGGCTCCTCTTGACTGGTTAACCTTCCCAGGAGGAACAGGGAAGGGAGGAAGCTCATGCCCAAGGAGTGTCTGGTGCAGCTTTCGAGACTCATTTTCCATTGACTTCCACTCCCTATTCTCAGACACATACACACACACACACACACACACACACACACACACACACACACACACACACACACACACCCCACACCCCACAGCTGTTATTTTGGGCCACACCTGGCAGTGCTCAGGGGGCAACTCTAGGCTCTGCATTCAGGAGTTACTCCTGGTGGGTTTAGGGGACCACATAGGATGCTGGAGATTGAACCTGGGCTGGTCGGTCACATGGAGGCAAACACCCTACCTGCTGTCCTATCTCTCCCACCCTTCCATTTCCGTTTGTATTCTCTAGATATGTACATGTTGCCTTGGCTATGTGAGCAGGCCCACCAGCCGCCTTAGTCTCCTATCTCACATCATGCATTCTTTGGCTAAACCCCTTCCATAGAATCTCACAGAATCCTGATCATAATGTGCCAGTCTATGTGACCCTCTCTGCCCCTTCCCAGCTATTGTGGCCTTCTTCTGATTTGGGACCACATCTGGTGCTGCTCGGGGTTTACTCCTCTGGTTCTGCACTCTGATTTCACTCCTGACAGGGCTTGGAAGACCTATGGGGAATGGAACTAGGAGTGGTTGCATTATACAAGGTAAATGCCCTACTTGCTGTTCTATCTGGCCCCTCTTAATTTATTTATTTTTTGTTTTGGGGTAACTCTCAGTAGTGCTCAGGGCTTACTCCTGGACGTGAGTTCAGGGGTCACTCCTTGTGGGCTTGGGAGACCATATGGGGAGCTGGTGATTGACCTAGGATAGGCTGGTACAAAGCAAGTGCCCTACCAACTGTATAATCTCTTGGCTCTTTTTCTAGACCCTGTTTAAAATCTTTCTTTCTTTCTTTCTTTCTTTCTTTCTTTCTTTCTTTCTTTCTTTCTTTCTTTCTTTCTTTCTTTCTTTCTTTCTTTCTTTCTTTCTTTCTTTCTTTCTTCCTTCCTTCCTTCCTTCCTTCCTTCCTTCCTTCCTTCCTTCCTTCCTTCCTTCCTTCCTTCCTTCCTTCCTTCTTTCTTTCTTTCTTTCTTTCTTTCTTTTTTTCTGTTTTTGGGTCACACCCACCTGCGCTCAGGAAGTACTCCTGGCTCTATGCTCAGAAATCACCCCTGGCAGGCACAGGAGACCATATGGGATGCCAGGATTCAAACCATCGTCCTTCTGCATGAAAGGCAAACACCTTACCTCCATGCTATCTCTCCGGCCCTTTTAAAATCTTTTCTAAATTTTTTTTAATTTATTTGTTTATTTTTGTTTTTGGGCCACACCGAAGTTGCTCAAGGGCTACTCCTGGCTCTGTGCTCAGAAATTGTTTCTGGCAGGCTCAGGGGACCATATGGAATGCCTGGGTTTGAACCCGGGTCGACCAAGTGCAAGGCAAACACTCTACTTGCCATGCTATTACTCTGGCCCCTTTAATTAATTCTTTTTTTTTTTTTTTGGTTTTTGGGCCCCACCCGTTTGACACTCAGGGGTTACTCCTGGCTATGTGCTCAGAAATCGCCCCTGGCTTGGGGGGACCATATGGGACGCCGGGGGATCGAACCGCGGTCCGTTCCTTGGCTAGCGCTTGTAAGGCAGACACCTTACCTCTAGCGCCACCTTCCCGGCCCCAATTCTTAAAGCATTGTTTCTGAAACCCTGGCCTTGGCACATAAAGCTTGCAGGTTAGCCCATGAACTATCCCTCAGGTAAGGCAACTTCCCTTTTCTACTATTTCAGGAGTAGCCCCTGAGCACCACTGGGTGAAACTTCAACATTCCTAAAAAAAGTTGGGGCTGGAGAGATAGCATGGAGGTAGGGTGTTTGCCTTGCATGCAGAAGGACAGTGGTTCGAATCCTGGCATCCCATATAGTCCTCTGAGCCTGCCAGGAACGATTTCTGAGCGTAGAGCCAGGAGTAACCCCTGAGCGCTCCCGGTGTGACCCAAAAACAAACAAAACAAAACATCAAAACATTCCTAAAGTGCAACCCCTGTGAGTTCTACAACTAAAGATGTAGGAGAGGGGCCGGAGAGATAGCATGGAGGAAAGGCGTTTGCCTTTCATGCAGAAGGTCGGTGATTCGAACCCCAGCTTCCCATATGGTCCCCTGAGCCTGCCAGGAGCGATTTCTGAGCATAGAGCCAGGAGTAACCCCTGAGCGATGCCAGGTGTGACCCCCCCAAAAAAAATGTAGGAGCACTGTGTCCAGGAGTGCAACTTCTGGGAAGCGTATGTGTGAGTGCTGCGGCATCCCCCCACCCCCAGAAAGTGCATAAATATTGCAACCAGCGTTCAGTGATGCCATGGAGCGTGAGTGCATGCACCACAGCGAAGGACTCGATCTCTAAAGAACACACGAACAGGGTCCGGAGAGATAGCACAGCGGCGTTTGCCTTGCAAGCAGCCGATCCAGGACCAAAGGTGGTTGGTTCGAATCCCGGTGTCCCATATGGTCCCCCGTGCCTGCCTGGAGCTATTTCTGAGCAGACAGCCAGGAGTAACCCCTGAGCACCTCCGGGTGTGGCCCAAAAACCAAAAAAAAAAAAAAAAAAGAACACATGAATAACACAACCAAGCCCAGCCTAGAGGTGGGATTAGAGCAGAGGGGGAGGAGCCCTCAGACATTGTTACAGCAGCAACAAAGGGAAAGAAAATTAATAAAAAATATTTGAGGGGCTGGAGCGGTGGTGCAGTGGTAGGGCGTTTGCCTTGCACACGGCTGACCTAGGACTGACCACGGTTCGATTCCCCAGCGTCCCAGATGGTCCGTCCTCCGAGCCAGGAGCGATTCCTGAGTGCAGAATCAGGAGAAACCTCTGAGCGTCACCAGGTGTGACTCAAAAACAAAACTAAAACAAAACAAAAAAATGAAAGGTAAAACAAGGACTCCTCCCCTCTGGAGAAGTTCACCTAGTTTGGGCTAGCAACAGTACAGCAGGTAGGGTGCTTGCCTTGCATATGGCTGACCTGAATTCGATCTCTGACATCACATATGGCCCCCTGAGCCCCATCAGGAGTGATTCCTGTGCACAGAACTAGGAGTAAACTGTGGTGTGGCTCAGAACCCCAAACCCAAACCAACCAAACAAAGAAAAAAAAGGAAGTTCGCTTTGTCTCTTAAACACATTTCTCTCTCCTTCCTCTACATGTTTCTTAGTAAATTTATTTGAAAGAAAGGAAAGCTGGTAGGGCACTTGTCTTGTCACAGTAAACCTGAGTTCAATTCCTGACATCACATACAGTCCCTTGAGTCCCATTAGGAGTGATTTTTGGGTGTAGTTCTAGGAGTAAGGCCTGAACACCACTGAGTGTGGTTCTCCTCCTAAAAGAAATAAGAAGGGAAAGAGGAAGGAAAGAAGGAAGGAAGGAAGGAAGGAAGGAAGGAAGGAAGGAAGGAAGGAAGGAAGGAAGGAAGAAGAAAGGAAGGAAAGTAGGAAGGAAATAAGGATAAAATGGGTCAGGTTTCCCCCCCTAGAAAAGCCCATGTTCTCTCTTAAACATATCTCTTTTTCTCTTCCTCTTTCTCCCCTCTATTCAGTAATATTCGCTTCACTAAATTTACTTCACTAAAAAAAATGGATCAGAGAGATAGTACAGAGTATAAGGCATTTGCCTTTTTGAATCTCATTATACAATTTTACCACTTCCCTTCAAGTTGGGTCTTTTCTGTTAGTTAGTTTCATTTTGGGGCCACACCAGACTGTACTCAGGGTTTAATTCTTGTTTTTTGTTCAGAGATCACTGCTGGTGGGCATAGGGGATTTAAGTAATGCTGGGAATCAAACCTGGCAAGCCCCCTACCCACTGTTCCCTCTCTTCAGCCTTGCCAATGGGGTAATTTTAGGGTATTTTTTTTTTCGTTTTAGGACCATATGGGATACCAAGGATAAAACCCAGGTCAGCAGCATGTAAGACAAACAATCATAAGCACCCCATATGGCCCCTATGTCCTATCAGGAGTAATCCCTAAGAACAGAGCCCTGAGCACCACTAGGTGTGACCCCAAAACAAAAAATTAAGAAACAAAATACAATAGAAAGGAAAGGAAAACCTCAACTCAAACCTGCCCAGTGGAGCCACATCTGGTGGCATGATAGCTGCCAGCCTGCACTGTGAGCTCTGTGCCAGGCCCAATGCTGAGGGTTTGCCAACTCTGAGCTCACATAATCCACCCAGCAAACCTGTCAGATGCTATTTTTGTTTCCACCTTGCAGATGCAGAAATTCAGGCTCGGAAAGGAAAAGTTCCTTTCTTGCACAATGCTTCTGTTGATCTGATCTACTCACTTGATCTACTCATCCCTTGGAGGTGTTCAGAAGATCATGTCATGCAGGGGATTGAACTCAGGCCTCCAACATACAAATCATGCACTCAGCACTTGCAGACGCTCACCCTGATCCTGTCCAATGCATCAGAACTCATGGTTGGAAGGAGTTATGGCAAGTGTGGAACACTATGCCAAGTTCCTGTTAATGCTCAGTAGACATTAGGTATAAAAGACCCTACTGATGAGGCACTGGAAAGGTGTTTGCCTTGCATGAATCTGATCGAGGTTCAATCCCCAGCACCCCATATGGTTCTCCAAGCTCACTAGGCATGATCCCTGAGCACAGAGCAGGAGTAAGTCCTGAGCACTGCTGAATGTGCCCCCCCCTCAAAAAAAAAAAAAAAGCCTCTTGGGGCTGGAGTGATAGAGTATAGGATATTTGTTTGTCTTACATGCTGCTGACCTGGGTTTGATCCTTGGTATCCCATATGGTCCTAACAAACTAGGGAAAAAAAAAACTAAAATTACCCCATTGGCAAGGCTGAAGAGAGGGTGGGTAGGAGGCTCGCCAGGTTTGATTCCCAGCATTACTTAAGATTCCCTATGCCCACCAGCAGTGATCTCTGAACAAAAAAGCAAGAATTAAACCCTGAGTACTGTCTGGTGTGGCCCCAAAATGAAACAAACTAACAGAAAAGAACCAACTGGAAGGGAAGTGGTAAGATTGTATAATGAGATTCAAATGTAGATTTTTTTTTTTTTGGTTTGTTTTTGGGTCACACCCAGCAGCGCTCAGGGGTTACTCCTGGCTCTACTCTCAGAAATCGCTCCTGGCAGGCTCGGGAGATCATATGGGATGCTGGAATTCAAACCACATGGTGCTTCACATGCAAGGCAAATGCCCTACCTCCATGCTATCTCTCTGGCCCAAATGTAGACCTTTCTAATTCTCATTTGGTGCTCAAGACTTCCTATTATCTGGTCCATCCTGGTGCTGAGCACCTTTAGATTAAACCTCAATTGATTGGAACTTAAATACCAAGAGTTCACAATTAGGTTAATTTTTTTGTTTTGTTTTTGTTTTTGTTTTTTGGGCCACACCCGGCGGTGCTCAGGAGTTACTCCTGGCTGTCTGCTCAGAAATAGCTCCTGGCAGGCATGGGGGACCATATGGGACACCGGGATTCGAACCAACCACCTTTGGTCCTGGATCGGCTGCTTGCAAGGCAAACGCCGCTGTGCTATCTCTCCAGGCCCTAGGTTAATTTTTTTTCCTGAGGCTCTTTTGTTTTGTTTTGCTCTGCTTTGCTTTGGGGCTACACCTGGCAGTGTTCAAGGGTAAATCCTCAGGAATCACTCCTGGCAGGCTTGGGGCACCATACTGGATACCAGGAATCAAACTTGGGTTGGCTGCATGCAAGGCAAGCTACTACTCACTTAGTTATCTTTCTAGCCCCAGTGTTCTGAGTTTTTCACTCAAAAGGGTTAAAAAATAAATAAAAATGGGGCCAGCAGCCAGAGTGATAGCACAGTGGTAGGATGTTTGCCTTGCATGCAGCTGACCCAGGATGGACCTGGGTTCACTTTCAGGAATCTCAGTTGGTTCCCTGAGCTTGCCAGGAGAGATTTCTTTTTTTTTGGGGGGGGGGAGGAGGCACACCCTATGACGCTTAGGGGTTACTCCTGGCTATGTGCTCAGAAATCACTCTTGGCTTGGGGGACCTTATAGGATGCTGGGGGATCAAACTGCAGTCGTCCTGGATTAGCGAATGCAAGGCAAATGTCCTACCTGCTTGCACCAACTTTCTGACCCCAGCCAGGAGAGATTTCCGAGTGCAGAGCCAGGAGTAACCCCTGAGCCGGGTCATGTGTGGCCCAAAAAAACCAAAAAACTAAAACTAAAACAAAACCGAGGCCAGTGTGACAGCACAGTGGTAGGGCATTTGCCTTGCATGTGGCCAGTCTGGGATGGACCCAAGTTTGGTTCCCAGCATCCCATAAGGAACTATGAGCCTGCCAGGAGTGATTTCTGTGGCCCCAAAACCAACCAACCAACCAACCAATAAATAAATAAAATAAAAGGAACAAGTACATATAAATAATAGTCTGTGAGGTCAATATCTCAGGAATATCCTGTAGTAGGATCCACCCTGGCTCACCTTCTCTGTCCTCAAGCATAAACAGAGCCATGTATTATAGGTGTGTACAATTAAAAAGAAGGAACAAAGAGAGTAAAGGAGGGAAGGAAGAAAAAGCTATTTACATGACCTTTAATCAGCAAAGAAAGATCCAGCTATATTTATTCAAGATTTTTTAAATTTTATTTTATTGAAACAATTATGATCAACAGAATACTTCATAGTTGAATTTGAGATATACAATGAGTCAGGACCCTTTCCACCACCAGTGTCAAACTCCTTCAACCAATGGCCCCAGAGTGCATCCTATACCATCACTCTTTGCCCCTTGCTTATGAGTATAACAGGCCTTTTTAAGTTTAGAATGTTTAATTTTAGGTCCCTTGATTCTATCATCATTGACTTTGGCTTTAGTTCTTAGTTCTGTCCTTAGTCTGACTTAGTTCTGTCCTTATTTATTTCCCTGCCAATGCATCCAAGACCACTTGGCCCCTGGCCCTCAGTCTTTCTTTGATCATTTCTTCTTAGTTTTATATAAAAAAATAAAACAGGTGGGCAAGAAAGATAGCATGGAGGTAGGATGTTTGCCTTGCATGTGTTAGGACGGTGGTTCGAATTCCAGCATCCCATATAGTCCCCAAAGCCTACCAGGAGGGATTTCTGAGTGTACAGCCAGGAGCAACCCCTGAGCACTGCCGGGTGTGACCCAAAAACCAAAACTAAAACCAAACCAAACCAAATAAAACAAAAAGCAGGAATATGTGGTAAAATAAAGGTTCTATGAAAAAGGCGAGAGCTTTTTTTTTTAAAAGATAAGAGTTTTTTTTTTTTTTTTTGGGAGGGCCACACCCGGCGGTGCTCAAGGTTACTCCTGGCTGTCTGCTCAGAAATAGCTCCTGGCAGACATGAGGGATCATATAGGACGCCGGGATTTGAACCAACCACCTTAGGTCCTGGATCGGCTGCTTGCAAGACAAACACTGCTTTGCTATCTCTCCGGCCCCAAGATAAGAGATTTAAAAAAAAATCCAATTAAAAAAAGGTGTGTGAGGGGCCGGGCGGTGGCGCTAAAGGTAAGGTGCCTGCCTTGCCTGCGCTAGCCTTGGACGGACCGCGGTTCGATCCCCCGGTGTCCCATATGGTCCCCCAAGCCAGGAGCAACTTCTGAGCGCATAGCCAGGAGTAACCCCTGAGCGTTACCGGGTGTGGCCCCCCCCAAAAAAAAAGGTGTGTGTTGTGGCGGGGTTTTTTGTTTGTTTGTATTTTGCTTTTTGCATAGGCACAGCAAAATATGGGGAAAATAGAAAGAAAAAACTTTTGGCCTAAAAACAGGGAGACCTTACCCATGAAGCATCCTGGCATAAGACCAACTACAGGCTCAAGGCATACTAAGTTGTCTAACTCCAAAGTCTTTCTCTGTGGTCCCAGTAAAAGTTCTTCAAAATCACAGTTGTGGTCAGGTTTCTGTAGTTAGAAATCCTGGTTTTTGTATGGATCCTATGTCGAAGTCAGGGTGACATGGAGCATCTTCTAACACGGAACATTTCGTTTCACATTAGATGGCAAGGAGCATCTTCTAACACGGAACATTTCATTTCACATTAGATGGCAAGGAGCATCTTCTAACATGGAACATTTCATTTCACATTAGATGGCAAGGAAGGGAGCCCTTCCCTGAAGGCAAATGTTGCTGTTACCAAGTCATCAGGGTGTCATATGAACCCACTCTGGAGTAAGTTGGTGTCAGGACAGCATTAGGGTCATCCCTGGTAGAAGACTGATTCCTGGTGCTGGTGTAGAAAACCATGCTGGTTCCATAGATGGGACCCAAGGTTCAGGGGTGAATATTTATTAAAGATTCTTTGCTGAACCAAAGAGATAATACAGGGGATACAGCATGTGGAGCTGACCCAAGTTCAATTTTTTTGCATTATATATGGTCCCCAAGCACTGCCAAGAGTGACCCCTTTTGCAGAGTCAGGAGTATCCCTTGGTTGGGTCTGACCCAAAACTGAAAGAAATTGTGTTTTGATTAAGGAGGTCAAATTTCTGGGGCCGGAGAGATAGCATGGAGGTAGCGTGTTTGCCTTGTATGCGTTAGGACAGTGGTTCAAATCCCGGCATCCCATATGGTCCCCCGAGCCTGCCAGGAGCGATTTCTGAGCATAGAGCCAGGAGTAACCTCTGAGCGCTGCCAGGTGTGACCCCCCCCCAAAAAAAAGGAGGTCAGATTTCTGGGGCTGGAGTGATAGAATAGTAGGTAGGCCATTTGTCTTGCATGCAGCTGAGCTAGATTTGATTCCCAAAACCCCATTCGATTACATGATCCCTGCCTTGAGTGATTGATCCCTGAGCACAAAGCCAGGAATAACTCCTGAGCACTGCTGGGTGTGACCTCTTCTGCAAAAAAATAATACAGGTTTCTGATATATTTTAGAATTATTAATTTTTTCATTATGTTATTTTTAAGTTACATCTAGTGGTGCTCAGGGGGCAACACCCAGCTCTATTCTGGGGGGACCAAGTGTGACTTGGGAGATAAATCTCTCTGGGTAGAGGCTGGCTCTGTGCGGCACCTGCTCAGATTCCTGGAAGCACGAAGGGCAGTAATTGGGGTTTGGTTTGAATGTAATTGCAGGGCTTGGAAAGGGTCCCAAGTCAGATGGAGAACACACAGGAGAGAAGCTGCCAGGTAGGGTCAGCACAGCAAAAACTGGGGAGTACTGAATCCTCCAGCTCAGGCTTCTGGGGAAACGAAGGACTTAAAATATTAACAGATAGCCCAACTTTTAAGAGAGTAGTAGGAAATTGGATTGATGTGCCTATTTTTTTTCCTTTTTGGGTCACACCCAGAGAAGTTACTGCTGGCTTTGCACTCAGGAATCACTCTTAGTGGGGGGCTCAGGGGACTATCAGAGGTGTCAGAAATCGAACCTGGGTTGGTTGTTTGTAAAACAAATGTCTTACCTGCTATACTACGGGTCTATGTCTGGCAGTGCTAGTGCTCAGGGGTCACTCCTAGTTGTGTTGGGTAACTGTGTTTCCAGGGATGGAATCTAGATCTCCTGTATACAAAGCCTGTGCTCTGTCCATTCATTATCATTCCTGTGTGGCAAATTGTGATTCAAAAATTAAACGGACCAGAGAGATAGCACAGAGATAGGGCATTTGACTTGCATGCGGCCAACTTAGGATAGACAGTGGTTCCATCCATGGGACCATATGACATCCCATATGGTTCCCTGAGCCTGCCAAGAGTGATTTATGAGTGCAGAGCCAGGAGTAACCCCTCAGCACCACTAGATGTGACCCAAAAAACCAAAAGCCAACAAACAAATAAAACAAAAATTGAAAGAAAATCTTATTATGCATCCTCTTAGGAATTTTTGGACTTTGTTTTTCCATGTATTTATATATTTTGAGTTTTTTTTTTTTTTTTTTTTGGCCACATCAGGATGTGCTCAGGGCTTTCTCTTGGCTCTGTGCTCAGGGATCACTCTTGGCAGTGCTCGGGGACCATAAGGCATGCCAAAGATTGAAGCCAGGTTGGCAGTGTGGAAAGCAAAAGCTTGCTGGACTATCTCTCTGGCTGCAGGCACAATCTTTTGAAGAATTAGATTAGGAGTTGGAGCATCTGGCTTCTGAGCAGGTCGGCCAGTTCTGAACAAGTTTCTGAACAAGTGACATTATCTTTCTATTCCTCTGTTTCCTCTGCTGTAAAATAAGAATGTTAACAAGGTTGCTAGGATGATTCATGAAATAAAATATATTTGTACTGAGTGCCCAATAAACTTTGATTGATTTAAATCAATCTTTTTTTTTTTTTTTTTTTTTTTTTTTTTTTTTTTGTGGTTTTTGGGTCACACCCGGCAGTGCTCAGGGGTTTTTCCTGGCTCCGTGCTCAGAAATTGCTCCTGGCAGGCACAGGGGACCATATGGGACGCCGGGATTCGAACCGATGACCTTCTGCATAAAAGGCAAACGCCTTACCTCCATGCTATCTCTCCGGCCCGATTTAAATCAATCTTATAGCAATCCTATAAACTGGACTATAATTACCACCATATCACCCTTCAGAGGGATTAGAAACTACCCTGGTTCTTTATGCCATCTTGAATTCTCATGGAGGCCTAGACTAATTAAACGACAGAAATGACTGAAAGATTGTGGTCTGAGGCCTTTTTTTATGGGGGATAGAGGTCACATCGGGCAGTGCTCAGGGGTTATTCCTGGCTCTGCACTCAGAAATTGCTCCTGGCAGGCTTGGGAAACCATCTGGGGTGCTGGGAATTGAACCACTGTCAGTCTTGGGTCAACTGCATGCAAGGCAAATGCCCTACCACTGTGCTTTCTCTCCAGCCCAAGCCATTTTTGATGGGTCTAAAAGGGGTCTACAGAACCAGAGGGAACCACACAGTTCTTAAAACTGAAGGTGTTTTATGCTCAGGATGAATAGATGATATATATATATACATATACATATATATGTATATATACATATACATATATATGTATATATATATACATATATATATATATGAATAGAGGTTGCTCTATCTGGTAAGAGTTGTATGTATGTGCACAAAGCAAAGAACAGCACTAGGGGTCCTGGTGGCAAACATAAAAAAAAAAAACAAAAAAACAGAGTGATCTGGGTCAACGTAAACAGTGGCCTATGCAAACAGTGGCATGGTTTGAGCCAAATACCAAAGCAGCCTTCCTGCTAAGGCAATTGGTCCCAAAATCCATGCGATCCTGTACCCTTCAAGGACTTAAACTTACTGAAGTAAATAAATAAAATGCAGATATTTAGAAAAGAAAAAAAGAGACTAGCCTAAAGTGGAAATTTGAACCTGGATTAGCCACTGTGCCCTGCTTCCTCTGCCAGGCTCTGCCTTGCAGTAGGTGCCTATCCACCTCACAGCCCCAAAGTGGAGTCTAGACCCTCTACTGTACTCTCTGGTTGCTGTCACTGTGTATCTGATCCCTGGAGCCTGGCAGGTTCCTCTGCTCCGGATCACAGTTTATGGCTATGATCATTAACACTCTGTATTTTCTTCTCTCCAGGATTATTTTAAGGTCAACCCCCAAGAAAAGCTCTACAGGGTGTTTTTCACCGCCAGGAGCAGGAGCTGGTGGTTGATTTCCTGCCTGGAAGAAGCCTCGCCCGCATCCTGGAGGCTCCTTGGGAAAGGAAGCACATGACAGCAGGCAGCCACCGCAGTCTGAGAAGAGACGGTTTGAGGAACGACTCTGGGCATCTCCGGGGCACCATCTGTTGCACTGAGGAGGAAGCAGCCTGCCAGGAAGCTCTGCTGACTGGCAGGAGTCTTCAGGCTTGAGGCCAAGGCAGCAGCCCTCTAATGTCTACCCCAGCTCAGCCCCATCTTCCAAAGCCCTTCTCAAATGTTTTGGGACAAGCTTTTGGCAACAAAACAAAAAACTTTTCTTTTTGTTTAGTTTTGGTTTTGCATCACACCTGGTGGTGGTCTTGGCTCTAAGCTCAGAAATCACTCCTGGTAGGCTCAGGGGACCATATAGGATGCTGGGGACCAAACCTTGGTTGGCCATGTGCAAGGCAAATGCCCTACCTGATGTGCTTTCATTCTGGCATATTATTCAGAAATGTTTGGAGTAGTGGGGAGGGTTGGAGTGGTAGCACAGTGGTAGGGTATTTGGCTTGCACAAGGCTGACCCAGGACAGATATGATTTTTGATCCCCAGCATCCCATATGGTCCCCCAAGCCTGGGATGATTTCTTTTTTTGTTTTTGTTTTTGGGCCAAACCCAGTGATGCTCAGGTGTTACTCCTGGCTATAGGCTCAGAAATCACTCCTGGCTTGGGGGACCATATGGGACACTGGGGATCGAACCAAGGTCTGTCCTGGGTCAGCCGCATGCAAGGCAAATGTGCTACCACTGCACTATCACTCCGGCCCCTGGAGTAATTTCTGAGTACAGAGCCAGGAGTAACCCCTGAACACCACAGGGTGTGGCCCAAAACTCCCCTAAAAAAAAAAAAAGATATTTTAGGGTGGGGCTGGAGAGATAAGGCATTTGTCTTGCATGTCCTGACCTGGGTCTGATCCTCAGCAACCCATATGATTTCCTGAGCTTGTCAGTAGTGATTCCTGAATGTCAACATGTATTCATTCAAAACAAAACAAATAGAAACCAAAAACAGGGGCTGGAGAAATAGCACAGTGGTAGGGCATTTGCCTTGCATGCAGCTGATCCAGGACCAAAGGTGGTTTGATTCCTGGTTTGATCCGTTATGGTACCCCGAGCCTACCAGGAATGATATCTGAATGCATAGCTAGGAGTATAACCCCTGAGCATCGCTGGGTGTGACCCAAACAAACAAACAAACACCCAAAAAGAACCTCCCAAAAACAAACAAAAAAACCAAACAGGAGCCAGAGAGATAACATGGAGGTAAGGCGTTTGCCTTTCATGCAGAACGTCATCGGTTCGAATCCTCGAATCCTCGGCATCCCATATGGTCCCCCGAGCCTGCCAGGAGTGATTCCTGAGCATGAAGCCAGGAGTAACCCCTGAGCGCTGCCGGGCATGACCCAAAAACCAAAAAAAAAAAAAAAAAAAAACCAAAAAAACCCCCCACAAAAAAACGAACAAAATATTGTGTGGTCTAGGGTTTGTTGCTGTTGAGTATATATAAACTGCATGCTGGAGCCGTGGGCTTAATCTGCCAATTGCATGGTCCTCTGAGCAATGCCATGGAGAGAGCTTAAAGGGCTGGAGCACACGCTCTGGGCACACACTGCTGCACAAGGATGCTGCATGAGGGAGGAGAATGAAGAAGAAAAGGAGGGAGGAAGGAAAAAAGGAGGAATGACAGAAGGAAGGGAAGAAGGAAGGAATAGAAATAAAAGAAAGAAATCCAGATCTCCTGCATACAAAGCCTGTGCTCTGTCCATTCACTATCATTCCTGAGTGGCAATTTGTGATTCAAAAATAAAAAGGGTGGGCCTGGAGAGATAGCACAGTGGCGTTTGCCTTGCAAGCAGCCGATCCAGGACCAAAGGTGGTTGGTTCGAATCCCGGTGTCCCATATGGTCCCCCGTGCCTGCCAGGAGCTATTTCTGAGCAGACAGCCAGGAGTAACCTCTGAGCAACGCCGGGTGTGGCCCAAAAGCCCAAAGAAAAAAAAAAAATAAAAAGGGTGGGGTCGGGGAGATAGCATGGAGGTAGAGCATTTGCCTTGCATGCAGGACAGTGGTTCGAATCCCATATGGTCCCCCGAGCCTGCCAGGAGCGATTTCTTTTCTTTTTTTTTTTTTTCCGGGCCACATCCGTTTGATGCTCAGGGGTTACTCTTGGCTAAGTGCTCAGAAATTGCCCCTGGCCAGGAGCGATTTCTGAGTGTAGAGTCAGGAATAACCCCTGAGCACTGCCGGGTGTGCCCCAAAAGCCAAAAAAAAAAAAAAAAAAAAAAAGAGAGAAGAAAAGAAAGAACTATAGGCAGGAGCTATCACACAACATGTAGGGCATTTGTGGCTGACTTGGGTTTTATCTGGCATTCCATATGGTCCCCCGAGTCTTCCAGGAGTGACTTCTGAGCACAGATCCAGGAGTGTGGTCCAAAAACAACAACAATAAAAACTAAATGAAGGCCAGAATGATAGTACAGAGAGTAGGGGACTTGCCTGGCATACAACTGACCCAGGTTCAGTCATCAACATTCCATATGATCCCCTAGTATTACCAAGGGTAATTCAAAAGCCAGGACTAACCACTGAGCTTTGGTGGGTGTGGTCCAAAAACACAAAAGAAAGGAAGGAAATTGTTGTGAATAGGAAAACTGAATTGTTGTGAATATGTGTGTGTGTGTGTGTGTGTGTGTGTGTGTGTGTGTGTGTGTGTGTAGGACATTCTACTAGCCCATGTACTCCTGAATTATAAAACTATTTATGTTTTCTTTCTCCTCCAACTCCAGTCTCTTTGGTGGCTCAGGTGATAGAACACTGGGACTTTTTGTTTGTTGTTGTTTTTTTGTGGGGGCAGTGCACAAGGTTTACTCCTGGCTCTGGGCTCAGGGACCCTCATGCCCAGGCTTGGGAGACCATGTTGGTTGTCTCTCACGTTCCTTATACTTTCGGAAACATTTGACTTGGTATCCAGAGCTGGATTTGCAGCATCTAATCTACATCTAAGATATATAAACCCAATGAGTGTCTATGATTAGATAGTTCTGATCCCCCACCAGCCTCTTGGTCACGATCTTGAGGTGGCTTCACTCCAGGATAGGAGTGTAAGAAGTGACAACCTACCCCGAATGGAGTCACTTGTCTTAAGCCCTGTGTCATCAAAAGGAGTGAGTGACTTGTCTTAAGCCCCGTGTCATCAATTAATTTAAACATAATTAGTTCCAGCCTCTCCTAGGAATGGCATCTTCTTCAGGCAGTCAATCTGGAATGACCTGGTGAGCAGGTAGGGTGAATTGATCTGAAGAATGGTAGCCTGGACACGAACTATCTGCTTTTTCCTAGCACAGCCTTTCCCCTTTAATTTCTTTTTGTTTATTTTTTGAGAGTGTGTGTACACCCGGCCGTGCTCAGGACTTACTCCTGACTCTGGCTCAGGTGTCTATCCCAGTGGGGCTCATGGTGGGGGGGGAGTCACCTGGGGGTGCCAGTCATGGAATTCATATTGGTTATGAATTCATATTCATATTCATATGTTGCATGATCTGCTGCAGGTCCCCTCTCACTTCTTTTTGTTGTTTTGGCCAGCACATTGCAATGCTCACTCAGGTCAGGGCTTATTTCTGGCTCTGCTTCCAGGAATCACTCCTGGCAGGGTTCAGGGGACCATCGGGGTTTCCAAGCATCTAAGCCAGGTCAGATGTATGTAACGGAAGCGCCCTGCCAGCTGATCTCTCTTTTTCTTTTTTCAGTTTGTTGGCCACGCCCAGCGGCGCTCAGGGGTTCCTCCTGGCTCTGCACTCAGAAATTGCTCCTGGCAGACTTGGGGGACCATATGGGATATAGGGGATCGAACCGGGATCACCTGCGTGCAAGGCAAACACCCTATCCGCTGTGCTAACCCTCTAGCCACCTCCTCTCACTTCTACCTAGGAAAAGTTTCATGTTGTATAAGAACCTTGGAACGCCTCTTTCTCTGCTGATGGGGTTCATATTTATTCATAAATCATAAAATAAAATCATTAAGAAGCCGGAAAGATAGCATGGAGGTTAAGGCATTTGCCTTGCATGCAGAAGGACGGTGGTTTGAATCCCGGCATCTCATATGGTCCCCTGAGCTTACCAGGAGCGATTTCTGAGCATAGAGCCAGGAGCACTGCCGGGTTGACCCAAAAACCAAAAAAAAAAAAAAGATTAAGATCCTTAAAATCGACCCATATGAATTTCGGTAAAATAGACACATCTTTGGGAAGAGTCCGCAGGGAGTCCGGGAGCCTTAACGACTCAGGCCTGGAAGCTGCTGCGTTTCCCAAGCCGATAATCAGAAAGGACAAGGCGACCTCTGTTGGCCAGATGCGAAACTGCAGCTTTCCTTCCTTCCGTTAAGGACGAAGAATCTGGGTCACCTGCAAGATGCTTTACTTGCATATTCCCTTTATTGGCCCTTGAATTTACAGCTCCCTATCTGTGGGAGACTGAATCTAGGACTACTGTGGACACCGATATCTGCACACTTCCAGTTACTTAAGAACTCATGTGCTTATAAACTACCCACGCACTTTTGTATCTTTAAAGTCGGTGGTTTTTAGCTGCAGACTAAACATCACTAATGTTTAGTGAAAACTACTAGTTTATAGCAGTGATTATTGACTGTAGGCCAGAACACTGGTGTTTGGACATGTATTGATCCTGAAGTGTAAAATAAAAGTTTTTTTTTTTTTTTTTGGTTTTTGGGCCACACCCGGCATTGCTCAGGGGTTACTCCTGGCTATCTGCTCAGAAATAGCTCCTGGCAGGCACGGGGGACCATATGGGACACCGGGATTCGAACCAACCACCTTTGGTCCTGGATCAGCTGCTTGCAAGGCAAACACCGCTGTGCTATCTCTCCGGGCCCAAAATAAAAGTTTTCAAAATGTATTATTATTGTAATTATTTTGCCATACCTAGCAATGCTCAGGGATTACATTGATCTACTCTCAAAAATTACTCCTGGTTGTGCTCAAGGGACCATGTGGGATGCTGGGGATTGAACCCATGTCAGCCCATGCAAAGCAAGAACCCTACTCTAACCCCAGAGCAGCATGGGGATGTAAGGTTTCTGTACTTGCTTTGGGTGAGGTTCTCACAAGGGGAGCTCTGAGTGCTGTGCTCACCTTGGTTCAAATGAATAACTGAGAAGAATTCACAGGAGCTATTACTAGCTCTGTGCTCAGGAGTAACCACTGGTGGTGTTCGGGGAGATGATCTGTGATGCTGTGGACCAAACCAGTCAGTGGAATGCAAGGCTGTCACCTCCTCCCCATTCTAGCTCTGCCATGCCTCAGGGACACTTTTCTATTCACAGGTCCCTGGGCCAGTCACTGAACTCATTTCAGCACTGAGGCTTGTCGTTGAAGGGTGTGACCACTTTTGTCTGAGAGAAGCTGTCATGTTGTCATTCTTATTTTTTTTGTTGTTTTTTTTGGGTCACACCCGGCAGCGCGCAGGTGTTACTCCTGGCTCCACACTCAGAAATCACTCCTGGCAGGCTCAGGGGACCATATGGGATGCCTGGATTGGAATCACATCCTTCTGCATGCAAAGCAAACTCCTTACCTCCATGCTATCTCTCCGGCCCCATGTTGTCATTCTTGGCTCTGACTGGATCAAAGAAAACCTTAAGAACACTTTGCGGGGTCCTTCATGCAGAAGGACAGTGATTCGAATCCCGGCATCCCATATGGTCCCCTGAGCCTGCCAGGAGCGATTTCTGAGTATGGATCCAGGAGTGACTCCTGAGCCGGTGTGACCCCAAAATCCAACCCCCCTCCAAAGAACACTTTGCACTGGGGCCGGAGCAGTGGTGCAAGTGGTAGGGTGTTTGCCTTGCATGAGCTAACCTAGGACGAACTGCAGTTTGATCCTCCGGTGTCCCATATGGTCCCCCAAGCCATGAGTGATTCTGAGCACATAGCCAGGAATAACTCACGCATCACCAGTTGTAGCCCTCTCTCCCCCAAAAAAGAACACTTTGCACTGATGGGACCCGAGCTATCGTACAGTGGGGGAGGGTGTCGGCTTTGCATGTCGCTGACCCTGGTTTAATTCTCGGTATCCCATAAGTTCCCCCATGAACCCCTCCCTGTGCTGCCTTTTTTTTATGACAAATCCTGGCTTGTTGTGTGCCAGGCACTGAACCAACATGCCTGGGGGAACAAATGGGACAGTCCCCACCCCCAGTACCTCCAGTACAGTGGGAGACACTCATTCTGAGTGCAGTGAGAAGCAATCCACAGTGAAGTGCCTTAAGTGAAGTGGGACCCAATAGGCCAAAGACTAATATAAATCAAGGAATCAAGGACAATCACACAAGCTCTGAACCCTGAGGACAAAGGGTTTGCCACTCTCAGTTTACCTCCCACCCGCAAGCCTGATCTTTACTTTTCGGGCATGTAAGTGAAATGGACCTTTTTTGTTTGTTTTTGGGTCATATCCAGTGGTTCTCAGGGGAGCAGATGCCCAATACCCCATAAAGTACCTTCACACCATCAAGAATGATTCCTGAGTGCAGAGCCAGGAGTAAACTCTGAGAGCAGTCAGGAATTAACCCTGAGCATCACTCAGGTGTCTAACCCCCCCAAAATAAAACCTAAGGATCTTGCTATATGCTACTTCCACCCCCCACTTTCACTTCAACCCATCTTCCTCTGGGAAGTGGCTAGGACTGTCCCCAGCAGCAGACACAGGCCACATGACACAGCAGCACAAGCTCCTTTTATTAGCTTCTCTCCCTGGGATGCAGAGTCTGGTTGGAAAGAAACGGGCAGGCCAGGGGGATCCTGAGGCTGGAGTCCAACTCCTTTGCCCAACTGGCTTGTTTCTGTATGATGCCCATTCCCTTCTCCCTGCACCTCCAATCCAGCATTAGAGGTCAGGAGGGATACCTGCACCCTGTGAGTATGGTCCCAGGTCTGAGCAGGAGGCCGGAAAGGCAGTGGGTGAGTCGGGCTGAGTAACAGCAGCCCTGGCTCCAAAACTCGGCTTCTCAGATGTCCCTGCTTTGAGTGGTGGATGGCTGGGCAGGAGGGCCTGGGGATAGCAGAACTTGTTCTGGATGGAGGCATAGCTGGACCCTGGGAGGAGGGCCGAAACCCACCAGAGACCCTCACGTCACTGCCTAGCCTAGGAAGGAGGAGCGAGGAGTCCATTAGTCCTGGGCTTGTGAGAGCAGACGGGAGACAGGAAATGGTGTAAGAGTATAGACAGGATAGGTTTGGGGGTGAGCAGACAATATAGATGGGAAGGAAGATGCTTAGCAGCAGGCAGGACTGTGCCCTAAGGATGCTCAGACAACAAACATTCCCCATCTGGGCCATCTTGGCAAAGGGCAGGGCTGAGCGGAGCTGTCTGTGGCCTGCAGAGGTGACACTGGTGAGGCCCACTGTGGCTTGGAGCTGGTCAGCCTTCCCATCTCCCACTGGGGGACCCATCTGGAGTCTGAGGGGGACAAGCCGACCTGCGGGTGGGGAGAGAGGCTCCTCACAGCACCTGACACATTGCGTGGCCCAGACTCTGATTCTGAGTTGGGCAGGCCTCGTTTGTAAACATTCGACTTGGGGGTGGAGTAAGGTGGGCCTGAGCTCTCAGTAAGGGCAGAGACAAAATAAGAAGGTCAAAAACTGTGCTGGCCAGAAGAGGTGGACAACAAGGTCTGGTTCTGCCTCTGGGGTCAGTGACTCAGATATGCCTGTAGGGCCGGGCGGTGGCGCTGGAGGTAAGGTGCCTGCCTTGCCTGCGCTAGCCTAGGACGGACCGAGGTTCGATCCCCCAAGAAGCCAGGAGCAACTTCTGAGCGCATAGCCAGGAGTAACCCCTGAGCGTCACAGGGTGTGGCCCAAAAACCAAAAAAAAAAAAAAACAAAACAAAACAGATATGCCTGTGAAGAAGCCTTGGGTCTTGGGGTTCTAAGATGATCTGGAGGGTGCCCTGTGAAGGTGACAGCCCCCAAATTCCTCCACAGTTTTTTTTTGGAGAGATTGGGGGCTACACCAGGTGATATTCAGGGCTTACTTTCTGCTGTGCATTCAGGAGTTACTCCTGGCAGTATTCAGGGGACCATTTGGGATGCTGAGGATCAAACCTGGATTGGTTACACACAGGTCAAGTGCGCTCCCCATGGTCCTATTGCTCCAACCATTTCATGAAGAGTTCTTGCTCCTGAGACAACCTGCCCCTCTTCACTTTAGGCTCCCAGGCATGGAAATGTAGGGAGAGTGTGGTTACTTTGTGCCAAGAGATCTCTCACCATCCATGGCACTGCCAGGGTGTCGGGTTTGAGGTGTGGAGGCTGAATGTACCACAGAGCTCCTAGAAGTGGGTGCCCAGATGCCATCCCACCAACAGAGAGAGTGATGTGGGACTCAGAGTGGCCCATGCTCCAGATGTCGGGTCCGAAGGCAACGGCCACATGCTGGCTGGAAGTAGCAGCTAGGCCACCAGGTCCATAAAGATGGCGTTGGCTGTGGTCTGGCCAAAGATGAAGGCTCCCAGGGTGACCAAGAGGACTCCGTAAGCAACCAGTGCCCACCAGCTGCAGGGCAGAAAGAGGGGTACAGATGCTCCTGTGGGCCTGACCCGGGAATGACCTGAACCACTGCTGTGGGTGGTGCATGTCCCTATGTGCAAGAACTTTCCACACAAAGGCGTGTGGGGCCCAAGTGGGACCCACAGTGAAGGAAGTCAAGCCCGAGGGGCACATATGAGCCAAAGGCAGGCCTAGGCTTTGAGTGTAGGCTCTGGAGGCTTCCTGCAGGCAGGAAGGTACTGAGAATGCAGCAGGCCACACAGAATGTGATCCACTCGAAAGGGGTCAGAGTGATATTAGAAGATAGGGTCCTTGCCTTGAACATGGCTGACCCAGGTTTAACTCCTGGCACCCTTTATGGTTCATAGGGTGTGACCAAAAACAAACAAAGACACTAAAAAAATCTTGGATTTGGGTAATAATACAGCAATAAGGTGAGTCAGACACATAGAGCATACATCCTGCTCTCCCCTCAACACTCTGCCCTAGCTTCCTCAGCCCCTCTCATATCTCTTTTGAAATATAAAGACCCACCTAGGCTTAATTAGCATGCGATAGGTACTTCTGTCTTAACAAAACCTGCCTCTTCTCCCATGTGGATTGAGTCTGAACAATAAAGATCACACTCAATCCATGAGGCTGGAAACCCCAACCCCATGCTTTTCTCTCTTATGTTTGTCTTGTTTTCTAGATTCTCACGGTGACCCTGCTTCTCAATCATTCATCTAGGGATGGAGTCAAGCAAGTGATGCCTCTACAGTAAGGTATTTGTCTTTCAAGTGGCTGGCCCAGGTTTGATTCCCAGCATCTCATATGGTTCCCTAAACCTTGCCAGGAGTGATCCAAGAGCTTGGAGCCAGGAGTAAGCACTAGGTACTGCTTAATGTGACCCCCAAACACAACCAACCAACCAACCAACCAAAATAAACCCTTGATGTCCAGGGTTAGAGGTGGGGGACAATTCAACAGGTTGGGGCTTTTCTTTGTATGGTAGAACCTTGGGGTCAGTCTTGGCACTATAGGGTCCTTCCGAGCACTGGTGTGTGGAATTCCATATCCAAACCTAAACCGACCATAAAACAAAACTGCTGACATCTAGGAGCAGAGAGGTAGATCCATGAAAGGGTGGAGGCCTCGCAGGCTCTGGGTCAGTGCCTTGCACCACAAACACAAAAAGCAAAATTCACAAGTCGCCCACCTGCAGAACCTTCCCTACAGGCCTTACCTGGCCGGCTTGACTTCCTCCATTTCAGAGAGCTTGGCTTGAATAAGGCACAACCCTAGAGGGAAAGAGGAGGCCAAGAGGTCAGGTGGGGCCCCCAGGTTCAGAGTACCCTCCCATCACAGAGCTGTGATACAGAACTGCGGGAGCTGATGTCCACTCCTCCCAAAGCCCCTCTGCCTCCACCTTCAGCTTAGAGACCTGCACCCTGCCAGGCACCCCGGGATGCAGAACTAGGGCTGTCCTGGAGGGTGAGTCTGGGCTGCCCACACCCAAGGCCCTGCCCAGTGCACTCTGTCCTGACTGGATACCAGCTTGGTGTCGACTTAGGGCAGGGCAACAGGACAGTCTTCTACAGCCTGGCAGCAGGTATGCAGCTGAAACTAGTGTTTCAGAGGCAGGATGATGGCTCCACCACCCTGTGGTGGGACAGGGGTGAGTCGGGGACAAACATATAGTTGGACCCTGAGCCTACAGGGACTCACATCCTTGGGCATGTTTGGAGGCTGGAAGAAAACTCAGTAGCATGTGTGGGCATTTGGGAGCCCTGGACCAGATCCCTGGCACTGCTTGGTTCCCTAAGGACCAGTTGGGCTGCCCTGAGCACTGAGAGAATGTTGCTCAGAGAACAGAAACAAACAAACAAAACACACAAAGAAAAAATAACACCAAAAAGCATCCTCCAAACAAGTTCTAGGTAGTTAGTCTTGTGATATCTATTTGTACTCAATGTATAAAAGACTTTTTTTAGAGGGGGGCTACATATGGCAATTTTTTTTTTGCTTTTTAAGCCACACCCTGTGATGCTTAGGGGTTATTCCTGGCTATGTGCTCAGAAATCCTGGCTTGGGGGAGCCATATGGGAAAATGCCCTACCGCTGTTCTATTGCTCTGGCCCCATATGACAATGTTTAGGAGTTACTCCTGGCAATGCTTGGGGGATGCTAGGGATGCTGGGGATTGAGCCCAGGTCAGACCTATGCGATGCAAATACCCTACCTATTGCTTCAGCTCCAGCATAGACTTTTTTTTTTTCCTTTTTTCTTTTTTGGGCCACACCTTGTAATGCTCAGGAGTTACTTCTCAGTATGCATTTAGAAATCGCTCTGATTTGGGGGACCAGATGGGATGCTGGGGATTGAACCAAGGTCCGTCCTGGATTGACAGCATGCCAGGCAAACCCCCTACTATCGCTCTGGCCACTCTCAGCAGTGCTCATGGGTTAGTCCTGGCAGGTTCAGGAGACCATAGAGGATGTTAGGGGCACACCCATTTGATGCTCAGGATTACTTCTCGCTACGCGCTCAGAAATCGCCCCTGGCTTGGGGGGACCATATGGGATGCCAGGGATCGAACCACGGTCCATCCTAAGCTAGCGCTTGCAAGGCAGAGATGCCTTACCTCTAGCACCACCTCTCCAGCCCCACCAGCACAGACTTTTTAAAATAATTATTACTGGGGCCCGGAGAGATAGCACAGTGGTGTTTGCCTTGCAAGCAGCCGATCCAGGACCAAAGGTGGTTGGTTCGAATCCCGGTGTCCCATATGGTCCCCCGTGCCTGCCAGGAGCTATTTCTGAGCAGACAGCCAGGAGTAACCCCTGAGCACCACCAGGTGTGGCCCAAAAACCAAAAGAATTATTACTGGAACCAAATAGATGGCTAAATGGTCTGTGCACATGCAAAGCATTCTTTGCATGCAGGAAGTCTGGATTTAATCACCAGCAGAGCATTTTCTTCTCAGCACACTCAGAAGTGACCACTGAACATGGCTCCACTGTCTATTTTGAGGAACAGCCTTGAAATACTTCTAGGCTTGACCCAAGAATAAAAACAAACAAATAAATAAATAAAATAAAGGAAGTACAGGTTGTATGGGCCTGGAAGAAACTTACAGTACATGCCTGGCAGGCCCTAGGCCCTGGGTTTAATCCTTGGCATTCTATGTCATCTTGAGGCTCCCCAGAGACTTCCAGGAGTGCCCCCACAAAACAGAGTATTGATGGCATCTCTGAGGACCTCAGCAACACGGTGGACTCTGAACGCCCTCTCCTTTATGGAGGTCAGGCCAGAGTGAGCAGGGAGGGGAGTGGGGCCCACACCTGGGAAGACGAAGATGAAGCAGGCGGCCAGGCCCCCGACCACAGAAATGACCCGGCCGATGTCAGGAATGAAGAGTGCCAGCAGCAGGGTGAGCAGGAACCAGGTGAAGGTCTGCAGCAGGCGCCGCCGCCGCTCCCGGCCCACGTCCTCCTCCACGGGGGTTCCCTGGTAGCGCAGCCACAGGCCTTCCACCACCGCCCTGTGGGGAAACACGTCAGAGAGGCCCTTCCAACTAGCCCCTGCACCAGCTCAAGAAGCTAGATGCCTGACAGACCCTCTGGTTAAGAGCCTTGCCTCTGAGCCTGGATCACCTTCTGTCACCTGTCAGCAGCGCTAGGAAAGGGGGGCTGGGGAGGGTAAAGAGCGTGGGGCCTTGCAGGGCTTAGGTGGGGCTACTCCTGTGGGAAGGGACAGTCATCACTTTGTAGAAGAGACAGGTGTTGAGAAAAGGATATGGGCGAGTCTTTTTTTTTTCCCTGTATTGTTTGGGAACCACACCCAGAAGTGCTCAGGAGTCACTCCTGGTGGCCTGGAATTGAACTTGGGTTGGATGCATGCAGGACCAGTGCCCAGCCTGATGTGCCATCACTCTGCCCCCGACCCCCCGTGGGAAAAGCATAGGGAATGCATTCAGCAGTGCTCATGGGTTAGTTCTGGCAGGCTCAGGGGATCATAGAGGATGTTAGAGATCCAACATGGGTCTGCCAAGAGCAAGGCTCTATCCATTCTGGCTCCTACAATAGACTTTTAAAATAATTATTACTGGGGTCACAGAGATGGTTAAATGGCTGCACACACATAAAGCATTCTTTGCACGCAGGAAGTCTGGATTTAATCACCAGCAGAGCATTTTCTTTTCAGCACACTCAGAAGTGACCACTGAACACTACCCCACTGGGGTTACTCCAGGCTACGTGACTTGGACAGTGCCATGTGAAACCAGCTTTTAGGGCCGGGTGGGAGCTTACCGGCCGCAGAAGTGCAGGATGGGGTAGGAGGTAAGCACGCTCAGGATGATGAACGCACGGGCTACAGCCACTGCCACATCCTCCGAGGGGTAGGACAGGAGCACGTCGGGGTTCACGGCTGCTCCAAAGGTCAGGAAGCCACAGATGCCTGAGGGGGGACATGCAGGCTGGGAGTAGCTACGTTCTCAGAGGAACTCACCACAGTGGTGCTGGTGGCTAAGCAGAGCCTGGTGGGTATGAGATGGCTCAGAAGCTCTGGGCTTCTATATCTGGAACCACAGCCCAGTTCCTGAGTCGTTCCGTTCATCTAGGTCCAACAGTGCCTGCTTAGTTGGCTTTCCTGCCCGCCCTCAACTTGGACCATCCTGTAAAGCAAACCTTCCAGTGCCTCGAACACATGCCATTCCCCTTTCTGGGAAACTCACTACTCTTGACAGCTTCAGTTCTGGCTCCTTCTTGCAGCTCTGCAGAACCCGCTGTTAACCCCACTTGGTGCCACTCGCAGCTGCTCTGGAGACACCATCTCTGACCAGATGCTGATCTCACGAGGGCAAGATGGGTCCCTCAACCTCCCTTGCATATCCTGCCCCAAGTGCCCGCATTTCCCAGCACCCATCAGGCCCCAGCTGAGAGCTGCTGAACCAGCAGACATGCAGTTCTCTCTCTGGGGGGCAGCAGGAGCCCCACAGTGGCTGGAGGGAGTGTCCACTGGGCTGGGGGCACAGGACTATACCCAGGAGAGAACACTCACCTGTACCCAGGTAGACAGCAAGGGCGATGACCATGGCAGCTGTCACCACCCAGCCCCAGGTTTTCACATTAGGCTGCTGCATGCTATTGAAGACTGGCACGCTGCTGACGTGGCACTGCAGGCAGAGGGCACAGTGACGGTGGGAAGTGACCTTGCCCCAGGGGATAGAGAAGCCAAGGAAAGGAGCAAGGGCTGGGCCTGCACCCCCCACCCCATGGTGTCCTTCTTTTCCGGTCTTCCCTTTATCTGGGTCCCCTCCCAGGGTGGGGCAAAAGGGCTCAGAGGACAGTAGAGGCCACCTGGAATCCGAAGCAGATGGTGGGCATGGCGTTGAACATGGCTACCCAGGAGGTCGGCCTGTGGGCAAACACACCAGCTGCTGCCTGTGGTCCCCCCAACCCTGATTCTCCACTTGTCCCTCCCCATGGCTTTGCAGTCCCTTTTAGCCTAATAAGGCCTCTGCTTGCTCCTGAAGTCTGGGCAGAGAGAGTGGCAGCTCCGTCTTCGGTTCAAAGCTCAGCCAAGTGAGGCTTTGAGGTCTCCTCAACAGACAGAATTCCTGGAGGTGGCCCAGTGCATCTGTTCGTTCATTTTTTTGGGCCACACTTGGTGGTACTCAGGGCTTACTCCTGACAAGCTTGGGGACCATATGGGATACTGAGGACTGAACTCCGGTCCGGTGTATGTAGGGCAAATACCTTACCCCTGGTACTACACCTTGTTGTCCTTTGCCAAGAAAAGCAACTCAGACCAGAGAGGTTTCTCTGAGGGTTGCAGATAACTCTGTGGTCTCTGGGTCCGAAGCTCACCTCTGGGGGCCCCAGAAGAAACTATTCCCTCACTTACCTGGTCAGGACGGCTCCAGGGATCACCTCATTATCAGGCCAGATGTACTTGATAATGACGATAGCAGTGACATACCAGGTGCCCACGACACTCAGGAAACTGAAGGACAGAAGGATGAGTTTCTTCACCAGCACTGCCGCCTGCTTGCTCCCTCCCCAGCTCAGCCCATGGCCAAAAGAGATATGGTTTCTCTGCTGACTGAACAACTGCCAAACTTTTCCCTCTTGCTTCCTCAGAAGGTGTGCAGGCTAGGGATTTCCTAGCAGCCCCTGGTTGCCCAGGTGTGAGTGGATCTGTGTCAGGGCCAGGTAGGGGCTGGGGGAACTCCGAACCTGGCATATTTCTGGAAGCCGATCTCTCTGGGGATGGAGAGGGGCAGGATGAAGAGGAAGGCGGTGAGGCTGATGGTGAACTTGCGGTCTGTGTACCAGGGGCCACTGCCAGCCCCCTCAGGCGCCTTAGTCATCACGGCTATAACTGCAGGAAGGGAGGAGGGGGCACCATGCTGGCTGTCCTGGCACAGTGTTGCTAAATTTCAGCTCAGGGCTGTCTTGTGTCTTTTTTTTAAAATTAATATCCTTATTTAAACACCTTGATTACAAATATGATTGTAGTTGGGTTTCAGTCATGTAAAGAACACCCCACTTCATTGGTGCAACATTCCCACCAATGTCCCAAATCTCCCTCCTTCCCACCCCACACCCACCTGTACTCTAGACAGGCTTTCCACTTCCCTCATTCATTCACATTGTTATGATAGTTTGCCTTGTGTCTTAATTACATTTTTGGGGGGGACCAACTCCCAGTGATGCTCAGGGTTATTCTTTTTTTTTTTTTTTTTTTTTGTGGTTTTTGGGTCACACCCGGCAGTGCTCAGGGGTTATTCTTGGCTCCATGCTCAGAAATTGCTCCTGGCAGGCACAGGGGACCATATGGGACACCGGGATTCGAACTGATGACCTTCTGCATGAGAGGCAAACGCCTTACCTCTATGCTATCTCTCCGGCCCCATCAGGGTTATTCTTGACTCAGTGCTTGCTCAAAGATTACTCCTGGAAGTGCTCAGGGAACCATATGGGATGTCATACTGAACTCAGATTGGCCACATGCAAGAAAAGCACCTACCTGCTATATTATTATTATGTTTTTTGTTTTTTGGGTCACATCCGGCAGCACTCAGGGGTTACTCCTGACTCCATGCTTAGAAGCATGGGGGACCATATGAGATGCCGGGATTTGAACCACCATCCTTCTGCATAAAAGGCAAACGCCTTACCTCCATGCTATCTCTCCGGCCCCTACTTGCTGTATTATTACTGATCCCGAATGCCCTGCATCTTTTGGGTCAAGAACCCAGAGGAGGGGCCGAGAGATAGCATGGAGGTAAGGCATTTGCCTTTCATGCAGGAGGTCATCGGTTCGAATCCTGGCATCCCATATGGTCCTCCGTGCCTGCCAGGAGCAATTTCTGAGCGTGGAGCCAGGAATAACTGCTGGGTGTGACCCAAAAACCACACACACACACACACACACACACACACAAAAAAAGAACCCAGAGGAGGAGTCCCAGGGGAATAGTGAGGCCCAGGTCTGGGGGACAAGGTTCCCTCCCTACTAGGAATCCTCAGAACCCCCAGGGCTTAGACTCAAAGGGGGCTCCTTACTCTTGTCCTGTTGGTCCCCGATGATGATGAGGAAGGCGATGCAGGTGCCAAAGGTGTAGACAGCGATGGCCACCTCACACAGCACACCCATCAGCTTCCCACATGCAGCCCAGACCACCTCCTGGTAGGTGCGCTCATTGCTGGCTTGGGAGCAGTAGCCCAGGATGACGAGGCCGCTGATGATGAAGACAAGCATTCCCTGCAGGCAAGGGCAGAGTGAAAGAGTGTGGGGAAGTCCTGGCAGCCAAGGTTGGCCCAGTTTTGCTCCACATTTATTTATTTGGCCACACCTAGCAGTGCTCAGGGGTTACTCCTGATTCCCACTCAGAAATTGCGTCTGGCAGGCTCAGGGGACCATATGGAATACTGGGGATTGAACCCGGGTCTGTCCCAGGTTAGCTGCATACAACGCAAATGCCCTACTACTATGTGATCGCTCCAGTCCTCTTATTCCATATTGAAAGGGCTAATGCCAGGCAATCTGACCAATGAACTGCAGCTTCCAGGGAATTTAATATTTTGTTGGAGATTAAAGTTAATAATTTGTGGGATTGAGGCCTTCTTGCAAAAACAATAGTTGAAGGATAAGGAGATTGTTAGAGGGGCTGAAGTGAATGCTTTGCAGGCAGGAGGCCTGGGTTGGACTCCTGATTCAGCAGGGTCCTTGAGCACTTAGGTGTGTGTTACTCTGGAGCATCAGTTTGGTAGCAGCTCCTGAACAATGGTGGGTGTGCTCCATCCCTCAAAAAAGGAAAAGCAGGGGCTGGAGAGATGGCACTAGAGTAAGGCATCTGCCTTGCAAGCGCTAGCCTAGGACTGATTGCGGTTCGATCCCCCAGCGTCCCATATGGTCCCCTCAAGTCAGGAGTGATATCTGAGCGCATAGCCAGAAGTAACCCCTGAGCATCAATGGGTGTGGCCCAACAAACAAACTAACAAAGGAAAAGCAAAATCAAGTTTTGAGAGCAGGGGAGATAGTTGAATAACCTGGAAGGTTATTGGCTTTGTATATAGGAGGTTTGGAGTTGATCCTCAGTACTGCATGGTACCCCAAGTATGGCTGGAAGTGACCCAGGTACACTGAAATGGGAGTAGCTCCTATACTTTGCCAGGTGTGGTCCCCAAACCAAAACAAAAATCCCCATGCATTTATTGGTATTTTGGGCCAAACTCAGTGGTGCTCAGGGGTTACTCCTGACTCTGCACTCAGGAATAACTCCTGGAGGTGCTCAGGGGGACAATATGGATTGCTGGGCATCAAAGCTGCATCAGACTCGGGCATGACAAATGCCCTACCTGCTGTACTATCTCTTCGACTCTCAACCCCCAACCATTTTGTGAAGCAGTATTTGGAAAATTCAGGGACCCAATTGTGGTGCAAGGGATTGAACCAGGTTGGCAAAGTAAGCATCCTTTGCTAAGCAAGCAACCTTTACTATCTTGTCTAGTCCCAAAAAATTACTGACTAGACAGTCCATGTTCAAACTTCTTTGATGGCTGCAAAGGCTTCTGAAGCCTCACCTTTCAGAGGAATGAATGCAGGAGCAGGGTCAGTACTGCCTGCCAGGTGTGAGGGAGGAAAGTGTGATCATGAGGGGCAACACCTGAGGACCCTGATCTGGCACCTTCCTTTGGAGACAAAGAGCCAGTTCCCACCTTGCAGTGCCCATCCTCCTCCACACTCACCATTTGCAGAGTGACACCAGCTGCTACGCCCCCGGCTGTGCTGAAGGCAGCAGGGAAGTTGAGCAGCCCTGCGCCCAGGCAGGCATTGACCACGATGAAGATAGCGCCCAGGGTGGAAGTGGTGCCTCTGGTTACACTCCCGGGGGAGCTCTCCCCATCGCTCTTGGGGGCCGTGTCCACACAGGGACTCTGCAGCAGGTGGGCCCGCTCGCCCGCATCTAAGCAGGAACCCCATTCTCCGTAGTCACTGTTGATGCTGACCTGGGCCATGGCCCTGGGAAGTGGCTTCCGATGGGGTCTTCGTGTCCTGCCTCAGGACCACATGCCTGGTGCAGCTCAGTGAACTTTTGAAGCTGGAGGCTGACAGTAGTTTGACAATGCAGTTATCCAGGGAGTCCTCTCAACCTGACTGGAACAAAGCCCGGTGAAGCTGAGACAGCACAGGAAGAAAGGCAGAGTGGGGAGAGGGGTAGAAGACTGGCCTAGGACCTTGTGTCTGGGCCTGGATGATGACTCAAAGGCAGGGAGCATGTGCTCTGCACATTGGGTTCGATTCTGGCACTGTGTGGTACCCAGTAATACTGAGAGAGACCCCCCAAAACCATACCATTAATAGTACTGAGACTATGAACCAAAAACAGAACAAAACAAATACAGGCGCAGAATCCAGAAGTTCAGTGGCCTGAGCTCCTCTTCTACACGGGGAATGCCTGGGTTTGATTCCCAGCACCTTATGATCCTGAGTGCCACCAAGACTGACCCTCCAAGTGCAAAGCTGGGAGCAACTTTTTTTTTTTTTTAAATCACGAGGGGAGTTTTACTGATAGATGGCCTTTTGAAGAGACAGATCATTTTGTCTCCAAATACAGATGTACGGTTTTTGGACCCACCGTCAGTAATCAGGTAAGGCCCCCTGCTGGTCAGGAAGAGGAGCATGCTGGCATCAGTGGGCAATGGCCTGGTTCCATCTCCAGCATTAAGGGGAGAACACGAAGTAGTTACAAGATGCCTTTGTTTGTTTGTTTTTTGTTTTTTTTGGGTCACATCCGGCAGTGTTCAAGGGTTACTCCTGGCTCTAGGCTCAGAAATCGCCCCTGGCAGGCACAGGGGGCCATATGGGATGCCGGGATTTGAACCACTGACCTTCTGCATGCAAGGGAAACACCTTACCTTCATGCTATCTCTCCCATCCCTGTTTGTTTTTGGCCACAACTGGCAGAAATCAGCTCTTATTCTTGGAGATCAAATGTACATTGGCCTTATGCAAGGGCCTACTGTTCTATCTATTGTTCGTGTGTGTGTGTGTGTGTGTGTGTGTGTGTGTGTGTGTGTTTTGGTGATGGATGCGCTTAGGGTGATGCTGGGAATCAAACAGGAGTCAGCTAAATCCAACACAAGTACTTTAACCCCTAAACAATCTCTTCAGCTCCAAGATTCTTTTTTTTTTTTTTTTTTTGTTTTTGGGCCACACCCGGCGGTGCTCAGGGGTCACTCCTGGCTATGCGCTCAGAAGTTGCTCCTGGCTTGGGGGACCATATGGGACACCGGGGGATCGAACCGCGGTCCGTCCAAGGCTAGCGCAGGCAAGGCAGGCACCTTACCTTTAGCGCCACCGCCCGGCCCCCTCCAAGATTCTTTAATAGTTCTAGATACTTCAAGAACTAGAGTTCTGGCGCTAAAGCCATGGAGTGAGCAGTAGGGTGTTTGCTAATTAATTACATGCGCTTATCTAGGATGGACTGTGATTTCATCCCCATGTGTCCCATATGGTCCCCCAAGCCAGGAGCAATTTCTGAGTACATAGCCAGGAGAAAACCGAGTGTCAAAAAACAAACAAACAAACAAACAAAAAACTAGAGTTTTCAGGACAGAGACAATGGTTCAAATCCCAGCATCCTATATGGTCCCCCGTGCCTGCTAGAAGCACTTTCTGAGTGCAGAACCAGAAGTAATCACACCACTGGGTGTGATCCAAAAAACAAACAAACAAAAAAACAAAACAAAAACAACTAGAAAAACAAAAACAAAAACCTAGAGTTCTTGTTGCCTCATAGGCATATGTGTATAATACATCAACAGTATACAGAATTCTAATACTATCTGAGGGCTGTCAGGTGGGAAATTTTAATGAACTATAGACTGAATTTTCAGCTTGTAAATGAAATCAGGATATGAAAAGGCTTTCAATATTCCTTTTATTTTTTTGCCACACCCATAAGTGCGCATAGCTTATTTCTGGCTCTGTACTCAGGAATTACTCCTAGTATGCTATGGTGACCATATGGAATGCCTGGGATCGAACTGGGTCAGCTGCATGCAAGGCAAATGCCTTACCCACTGTGTCATCTCTCCAGAACCTCAATATATTCCATTTCCAAAAATAACTAATAGGGAAAATTTTGAGGGAGATAAGTTCCAGGCATTTTAGAGCACTGCCAGATGTGGCCGAGATGCTCCCACCCAAGCCACCACAAGAAGCCACCAGGATGAACCTCGGTGCAAGGATATAGCTGGAGGTACCACAGCAGAGGCAGAACCAGGGCAGGCATGACCCCATCGACTGGGATTCAAGATCTACAGATAATAAGTGATAATGCCAAAGAGACAGGGACCCAAGCCACCACAAGAAGCCACCAGGATGAACCTCTGTGCAAGGATATAGCTGGAGGTACCACAGCAGAGGCAGAACCAGGGCAGGCATGACCACATCGACTGGGCTTCAAGATCTACAGATAATAAGTGATAATGCCAAAGAGACAGGGACCCCACATCAGCAGGAGAGAGATCACACACTGGGAGCGTCTTGAATGTGTATCTTCAGCTCTGGGGCCACGCCCAGTGGTGCTCATGGGCTTTTCCCGGCTGATAATGCCTGGAATTGAATCCAGGTCTTCTGCAAGCAAAGCCTGTGCTCAGTCCTTTGCACTATCTGGCCCTGAGATGAGGCTGCTAACTCATTCAGGCTTATTCAAGCTTATGGTGATGAAGATCAAAGCGATCAAATCATTGGCCAAAGTCAAAGATTAATAAGCTGATAAGCAAGATCTGGGTTTTTGTTTGCTTTTGGGCCACAGCTGGTGATGTCCAGGGGTTACTTCTGACTATGCATTTAGGAATTACTCCTAAATGGGATTCAGGAACCGAACCTAAGTTGGCAGCATGCAAGATAAGAACCCTACCTGCTGTACGATTACTCCAGCTCTGCCAAGCAAGATCTGGATCTACACCCCCTTTAGACTTTCCAGACTGCTCCTGTACTACTGGGTTTCCAGAATCACCCTGCCTGAGAACTGTGGGTATCTCACTCTAGTACAGCCTCATTTACCTTCCTCTGGCCTCAACTTCAAATTCTTTTTTTTTTTTTTGGTCACACCCGGTGGCACTCAGGGGTTATCCTAATTCTGCAATCAGAAATTGCTTCTGGCAGGCTCAGGTGACCATATGGGATACCGGGGATCGAACCACAGTCCATTCTGGGTCGGTTGTGTGCAAGGCAAAGGCCCTACGCTGTGCTATCTCTCCAGCCCTTCGACTCCAAATTCTTCAGTTTCCAGGGTCCTTAAAAGTTAAGGCCAAAAAATAAAGTTTAAGTTAGGAGTTGGAGAAATAGTACAGAGCTTCAGGCGCTTGGCTTGCATGCAGCTGACCTGAGTTTCATTTCTAGCATCAAAACACAGCCAGGGGTAAGCCCAACCCCACCTAACCCTCCAAAAAAACTCAGGCTGATTCTTCAAGGGTTGGGAAGGTGACTCAGCTGTAAAGCACTTGCCATGAAGGTATTAGGCCCTGAGATCCATATCTTGCATGGGAAAAAAATTCAGGTCAAATCTCACTCTTGTCCCACATGATAAGAG
Source organism: Suncus etruscus (assembly GCF_024139225.1). Taxonomy (NCBI): domain Eukaryota; kingdom Metazoa; phylum Chordata; class Mammalia; order Eulipotyphla; family Soricidae; genus Suncus; species Suncus etruscus. Next base: position 52,784,820 of record NC_064861.1, read on the forward strand.
CCCCCTTATCATGTCTGGGTCCCCAGGAAAACAATCACCAATCCTGTGCTCGGATCTAAAAGCCCTCTTTGGGTCCCATGTCTTCCCCATTTCTTTGACACTCATGAACCTGGAGCCCCTAGGTCCCACCACTGACCAGCCTCATGTCTGTTCTGTTTTCTCCTGTGCCAGAATTTCACAGGCACTAAGTCTGCTTCCCTAAGCTAGACTACAGGCAGGCTCATTAGTTTTTAGATTCACCAGCTGTGAGCTGAGTGAACATGTTGCACTGGGCCAGGCATGATCTTCCCTTGAGACTACTGCTAGTTGGTTGTTGTTACCCAGGCTAGTAAAAACTGCCAAAGATTTCCATCCTTTGAGCCTCCTCCCACTGCATCTCCTCTTTCCTGAGGTTGGAGCTCAGGCTATACAGATAGTGAAAAAACTCCATTTAACTTTTCACAAATTCTTCCCTGGTCAGTCAGTGGTCTACAGGGAAGTGAGGACTTGATGGATTCAGCCTAATGAGGGATCTAACCACTGTCCCTTCTGATGCCCCCAGCTCACTGGAGGGATCAGACTGGCTAACAATAAACTAGAGAGATCGTTCAGTGGGTAGGGCGCTTGCCTTGTATCAGTTGACCTGGGTTTGATCCCTGGCATCAAATGTACTCTCTTGAGGGGCCAGAGTTACAGCACAGTTATAGCTAATGCAATGGCATTAACCTTGCATGCTGTTGACCCATGATAGACCCTGGTTCAATACCTGGCATCCCATATGGTCCTCAGAGCCTGCCAGGAGCAATTTCTGAGCGCAGAGCCAGCTGTAACCCCTGAGCAATGCTGGGTGTGGCCCCCCCAAATATGTGTACACACACACAAACACACAAAGTCTCCTGAGCACAACCAGGAGTGGTCCTTGAGTACAGAGCTAGGGGTACAACTGCCTTCTCCCTCTCCCCCCAAAACACCCTGTTAACTAGGACTAAGGGTGGTAAAATCCTCAGTTTCGTTCCATCAAAATCAGAAACCATACACACATGAAAAAGAGAAAATGAAGGGTCTGGGATAACTCAGTGGCAAAAAGAGCCTGGCCTGAAATCCTGAGTACTGAGTCTGTGAATTCCCTATCCATAACTGCCTCACGTGGCAGTGGGCATCCCAGCCACTGGGGATCCTGGTTCCACCATGAAGTGTGCTCTTTGGTACACTATGTGTGAGCCCTTCAGTTACTGTCACCATCATCACAAAAGAGGAAGGGAGACAAATAGAAACTAAAGAAATGGAGCCGGAGGTAAGGTTTTGCCTGCATGCAGAAGGACAGTGGTTCGAATCCTGGCATCCCATATGGTTTCCCGAGTCTGCCAGGCGTGATTTCTGAGCATAAAGCCAGGAGTAACCCCTGCGTGCTGCTGGGTGTGACCCTCCCCCCCCCCCAAAAAAAAAAGGAAAGGAAAGAAACAAAGGAAATGGTCAGTTCAGGTTCTGACACCTGTCACCAAGAATACAATCCAGGGAGCTGACATGATAGTACAGTGGGTAAGGTATTTCCTTTGCATATAGCCCACTAGGATTCAATCCCAGCATTCCAAATGGTCCCCAAGCTGAATCAGGAGTGACCCCTCAGAGCCAGAAGTAAGCCCTGAACACTGTTAGGTTTGGCGCCTCTTCTTCCCCCACCCCATTTCCAAAGAATGCAATCCAGGAATACAGAGCCACAGGCAATATCCCTCTGCTGACCCTATCCACAAAGATCAGTCCTGGTTCCAAGGGCTTCCTCTTATGCAACTTGACTAGCAACTCAGCAAAAAAAAAAAAAAAAAAAATCAACCTTTCCACCACTCAGTTTCCCAGTTCCAAAGGCCCCAGCTTACCTGTCTTTTCCCAACTGGTGGAGCAGAGCAGGACTTTCCTTACTGCTCCTTCTCCCCAAAGGAAATGATTTTCCTCACTTCCCTCTCTGGCCGACACGTCTTTTGTCAAGACAGTATTCACATCTGCTGGCAGCAGAGGAAAAGTTTGGTCAGGAGACTAGAGGAGGGAACCTTGAGCGCTTCTGATGGAATTCACAGATTGGAGCATGTGCCAGGGAAACGGGGGCCCCGGAGGGAGAAAGACTAATCTCAGATCACATTGGGGGTGTGTGTGGCAAAACCAGATCGACGGCTGGTGGCCCCATGATCCGGGAGGCCAGGGCTGGAACCCCCATCGCACAGGCCCCTCAGCTCTGTCTGGAGAGAGTTTCCAATACAAGTGGGGTTGCATTGCAGAAATAAAGAGGGGCGGTGACACTGGGCGGTGGTAGGGGTGGGGCGCTCCAGAGGCGAAGGGATCGATTCCCAGGCCCTCAACTGCGGCGGTGACAGGGTAAACTAGGAAGGGAGGGTCTCCGGGAATTGATGGGACGGAGAGGACACAGGCCGAGCTCACCGTGCTACGGTGCCGGCAATCCCCGAGGGTGGAAGTGGGACCCCGGGAATCAAGGGAGGGAGCGGGTCGGGTATTGCAACAGCAGGGGGGTCGGGGGAGTCGACGATCCAACAACCCTCTCACCCTCCACCGCCTCGACCTCCTGCCACCTACCTGCGGGGCTTCATTAAGAGCCGGCAATGGGAGCACGTGAGCAGCGGTCACATGACCTCCCGGGTCCGGGCGCGGGGATTCTGGGAGTTGTAGTTTTCGGTAGGTCTCACTCTCGGCCTGCCCCGGCACTTGGGAGTCTGGACTTCAGCAGCTGGAGCGGAGTCAGCGGTGTTCCCTGCCCACTCATGCTCTCCTGTTGCTTTTAGTTCTGGTCTCTTGGCCAAGGCAAACGCCGCTCTTGCTTCCCAGCATTAGGAAGATGGGCGCGTTGCCAGTTCGCTGCGCCAAGAATTATTTGGGCTCCTGCGTCCCTGATTCCAATCTCGCCTTTACGCTACAAGCTGGAGTTTCTTTGAACATGGAGATCCAGAGACCATTATGACCATCCCTGGAGAGGGCTGGTCCGAACATTGTCGACATCCTGCTCTTAACCCCAGATTCTAGATTCTGGAACAGTTTTGAGGTAGTAGAGTCACTTGCATACATTTAACTGGTTGTAGGATGGAGCAGGGGGTCCAGATCGTGGTTTGTGCTGGGAAACAGCTTCAAGCTGTCATCTTACATTTTTGTTTTGTTTTGGGGGTTATACCCGGGTTATTATTTCCTTTTTTAAACCAAATCCAGGTGGTGCTCATAGGTGTTATACGTGGCTTTGTGCTCAAGAATCACTCCTGAGTGGGCTGGGGGGTACCATATCAGATCCTGGGATTGAACCCTGCTGGTCGGCCTATGCAAGGCAAGCTCTGTATTATTGCTTCAGTCCCTGGATTATGTATGTATGTATGTATGTATGTATGTATGTATGTATGTATGTATGTTTTTTGGCCATACCCAGTGGCTCTCAGGAGTTAGTCTTGGCTCTGTGCTCAGAAATCACTCTTGGCAAACTTGGAGGACCATATGGGGTGCGGGGGATTGAACCAGAACTAGGGTCGACTGCGTGCAAGGCCAACGCCCTACCGCTGTGCTATCACTCCGACGTCCTTGTTTATTATTATTAATTTTTGGTACCAAGGATCGAACCCACAGCCCCCCAAATGCTTGATAAGAATTCTTTTTTTGGGGCCGGGCGGTGGCGCTAGAGGTAAGGTGCCTGCCTTGCCTGCACTAGCCTTGGACGGACCGCGGTTCGATCCCCTGGTGTCCCATATGGTCCCCCAAGCCAGGAGGAACTTCTGAGCGCATAGCCAGGAGTAACCCCTGAGCGTCACCGGGTGTGGCCCAAAAACCAAAAAAAAAAAAAAAGAATTCTTTTTTTTATTTTTTGGTTTTTGGGCCACACCCGGCGGTGCTCAGGGGTCACTCCTGGCTGTCTGCTCAGAAATAGCTCCTGGCAGGCACGGGGGACCATATGGGACACTGGGATTCGAATCAACCACCTTTGGTCCTGGATCGGCTGCTTGCAAGGCAAATGCCGCTGTGCTATCTCTCCTGGCCGCTTGGTAAGAATTCTACTCTTGGGTTTTATCTCCAGCCTGTTCTTAGAGCTCTTCTGTTTTGTGAACCATAGAGTGACCTCGTGGTGCCAGGGATCATACTGGAATTGGTCACATACTAGGCAAGGACCGTTATGTCTGTACTGTCTCTATGGCACCCAGCCCGTCCTTTTTTTAACCTTTGGGCCACATCCAGCAGTGCTCAGGAATTACTCCTGGCTTTCCACTCAGAATTCACTCCTGGCAGGCTTGGGGGACCATATGAGATGCTGAGATGATCGAACCTGAGTGGGTCCCATGTTGGCCATGTGCAAGTGCGATCACTCCGGCCCCTTGTCTTTTATTTATTGAGTTGTAAGAATTCCTTTCACATTTTGAGTACAAATTCCCTACCAATCATGTGATTTGTAATATTCTCACCATTTCAAATATTAAAGTTATTTTCTTGGGTTTGAACCAAGCCTAATCATGCTGAGGCTACTCTCAGTGCCTGGCAAAGGTTTCCCAAGTCCATCAGGAATGATTTCTGAGTGCAGAGGCAAGAGTAATTCCTGAGCACTGCTGGGTGTGGCCACAAAATCATAAACAACCTGAGAAAAACAAATACTTAAAATGAAGATTGACCATGTGCCAGGCCAGCACCATTACCCCATCTTAACTCTTTGTTAATCTCAGACCCCTATTTTCACTTTCACAATGGTCTTCTAATGCCATTAGATAAACCAGTCCATTCACCTTTTTATCCTATTAGCAATGGGACTAGAAAAAGGGAACCTGCCTTACACCCTGGGCCAGAGTAAGCCTTGAGGATGTAAACAGGCTGTGCTGGCTCCTCCTCCCAACAGCTGTGAAAACACTAGATCTGTCCGGGCCAGATGCTCACTGCTGCCTGTCCTTAACTGCAGTCTTGTCTCTCCTGGTTCTTCATCCATGAAAGCATAGGAAAAGTTTTATTTTTAAATAGTCTTCATTGAAACAAATTTAGCTATCTGAGGGGGGGAAAGAGACACATCTCAGAAGAGAACATGGGCTTGAAAAAGCAAACAAGCTCTATTTACTGGGTTTATGGACTGCAGTGTTTAGGGGAACATGTGGTATAGGGTCAGTTTCATGAGATAAATCCTTCCCCCTCTTTTGTGCAATATTGGGCCTCACCCAGCTGTGTCCAGGTTTACTCCGGGCTCTGTACTCATGGATCACTCCAGATGGTGCTCAGATCAAACCATGGTCTGCCATATGTAAAACATGCAACCTACTGGCTTTATTATAGCTCTGGCATGTCAGCTACAAGAGAACCTTAATCTTGTGCTATCTTTCCTGCTTTTTTTGTTTTGGGGTCATACCTAGTTGTACTGTGATTACTACTGGTAAGCTGGGGGGGGGGGGGGCTATATGGAGTGGTAGGGATTGAATTCGGGTTGGCTGCATGCAAGACAAATACCCTACCCATTGTAGTATCTCTTCAGACCTCTAACTTCCTTAAACACACATACACACTTTTTGTTTTGTTTGTTTTTTTGGGTCACACCCGGCAGTGCTCAGGGGTTACTCCTGGCTCAATGATCAGAAATCACTCCTGGCAGGCTGGGGGGACCATATGGGATGCTGGGATTCGAACCACTGTCCCTCTGCATGCAAGGCAAACGCCTTACCTCCATGCATCTCTCCAGCCCACACACGCATTTTTGAGTCAGAACATAGTACAGTGGGTAGGGCTTTAATTCAGGTTTGGTTCCTGCACCCTAAATGGTTCCCTGAGTCCAGTCAGAAGTGATTTTGAGCACAGAGCCAGAAGTTAAGTCCTGAGCACCACTGGGTAGGCCCCCAAACAAACAAAAATGGGCAAGAGTTTGGGGTCAGAATGATAGTATAGCAAATATGCAGAATCAGGTGTAAGCCCTGAACACTGTAGGGCTGGCTTAAAAAAAAAAAAAAAAAAGAGGGGCCGGAGCAATAGCACAGTGGTAAGGTGTTTGCCTTGTACGCGACCAACACAGGACAGCTGGTTTGAATGTTGACATCCCATATGGTCCCCTGTGCCTGCCAGGGGCAATTTCTGAGCATAGAGCCAGGAGTAACCCCTGAGCACTGCCAGGTGTGACCCAAAAACAAGACAAAGCAAAAAAAGAGGGCCAGAAAGATAGAACAGGGGCCAGAGTGGTGGCACAAGCGGTAAGGTGTCTGCCTTGCGCACGCTAGCCTAGGATGGACTGCGATTCGATGACACAGCATCCCATATGCTCCCCCCAAGCAAGGAGCTATTTCTGAGTGCATAGCCAGGAGTAACCCTTGAACGTCACTGGGTGTGGCCGAAAAGCCAAAAAAAAAAAAAAAAATAGAACAGTGGTAGGGTGTTTGCTTGGCAAGCAGCCGATCCACGATCGACGGTGTTTGAATCCTGGCATCCCATATGGTCCCTTGTGCCTGCCAGGAGTGATTTCTGAGTACAGAGCCAGGAGTAACTCTTGAGTACCGCCGTGGTTTTTCTGACCCTAAAAAACCAAAATAATATAAAATAAAAATAAAATAAAAACAGAGAAAAGTTCCATTTTCAATCTTTGCAATGTTCTTGAATACCAGAAGCAAAATAACGCCAATGTGTATCTCTCTCTCTTTTTTTTTTTTTTGGTTTTTGGATCACACACCCGGCAGCGCTCAGGGGTTACTCCTGGCTCTATGCTCAGAAATCGCTCCTGGTAGGATCGTGGGACCATATGCGATGCCAGGATTCGAACCACCGTCCTCCTGCGTCTAAGGCAAATGCCTTACTGCTGTGCTCTCTCTCCGGCCCCACCAATGTGCATCTTTAGCCTTTATTTGGAACAATAAACATAACTACTGGCTTTTGGTCAGGGACAAGAAACCAGCTAAACCAGCTGCGATACACCCCCCTCACAACCTCCCACTAAGGAAAACCACAGTAATAACAACAAAGATAACCCCAGGAGACAGTGGTTGGGATGACAGTGATTTTATTGTAACAGGTGGTGGTCACCTTTCCAAAGGGTCAAGCCTGAACCCAGCGGGCAGTATAGAGGATTAAAACCAAATGGAAAGGATGCCCAGAAAGCTCATTGTTGTTCTTCCACCCAGCAGGGCCTGATTCAAAATGAGAAGGGTACACGACTGTGCTGAACGAACCTAGTTACAGGGTCCGATGGGACAGAGGCCATGGCATGATAGGGGCAATGAAACCATCACTGGAGAGGATGTAGAAACAATATGTAGTTCCCTACTATTTACTATTTATTCTTCATGTGACAGGGAAGGGGTGAGCGGAAAATGCGCTTAGCTTTCCTATAAGCCAATCATATAGAATGGGGCCACTGGTCAACCAAAAGGAGAATAGGATTAAAATCTGGGCTAGTTACCGATCTTTTTTTTTTTTTGGTTTTTGGTTTTTGGGTCACACCCGGCAGCGCTCAGGGGTTACTCCTGGCTCTACCTCAGAAATTGCTCCTGGCAGCTTGGGGGACCATATATGATGCCGGGATTCGAACCATCGACCTACTGCATGCAAGGCAAACGCCTTACCTCCATGTTATCTCTCCAGCCCCTAGTTTACCGATCTTTGTGCTGAAGGAAATGAACAGCAATAAGGGAGGAGAGAAACATTAAATGTCCACAAGAAATTAAAAGGCGAGCCTTCTTATTTAAATAAGACAGGAAATATTCTTGTTTGCTGTTCAGACAGCAAAGTCACTGATTTGCAGAAGACATTATTTCTGTAATAAGATCTACTGACTGATAAGGTTGCCTAATCACAGAAAACAAACATGGTTAGTGTCAGATTAGATCTCAACAAACCTGAGAAGAGCTTGTTCTCATGCTGGGCCCACTGAGGAACCCCCTGCACCAAAAAGGTGTTTCAGTTAAAGCTTCTGAAATATTGCAATGGTTGACAGGGAGGGTTTTCTCTTTTTTTAGGGGTTGGTGGGGAATATGACTTTCTCGTACATGTAAACTCTTTCGGGAAAGCTAGAGATAAAAGTATGAGGAAGGAGTTTGGTTTACTGCCACAAAGTTCCAGACCCAGCCAGGAGCTGTCGCTGCCCTATTCCACTACAAGTTCTTTTCTGAGAACCCCATTCAAGCGCTGAGTGCTGAGCTCTGGCCGAGAGGAAGGAGCCGAGCCACTCCCCACCAATCCCTCTTCTCTGTGGGACTCTCCGGGTGGCAGAGGCTGGGCTCGATCCCCTGCGAGCAAAGACGTTACTTGGTGACCTGGTGAATGGCATGGGCAAGGTAGCCCACGTTTCCGGAGGTGACCCCTGCAACGGATATGCGGCCATCCTTCGTCATGTAGACGGAGAACTCCTTGGTCAGCCGTTCCACCTGCAGAGAGGGAAAAGAGCAATGGGTACTTCCTGGGCAGGGGTAGGGTCCTGACTTTCCCAGCATGACAAAATAACCACCAATGAGGATAGAAAAAGAATACGAACTCTATTTTTCTCACATAGGTCCTAGCCCCAGAATTTGAGATAACAAAAGTAAAAAGATAACAGGTGCCAGAGATAACAGAGTAAAAAGTAATTTGAAGGGCTGGAGTGTGTGTGTCTTACACAGCAGTGTCCTACACAGCAGTAGGACATTTACCTTGCAAACTGTCGACTTGGGATGGACCCGGGTTAGATTCCCAGCATTGTCCACGCCTGCCAGAAGTAATTTCTGAGCACAGAGCCAGGAATAACCCCTGAATGCTGATGGATGTGACCCCCAAAAAAGTGATTTGATGGGGCCGGGCGGTGGCGCTAGGGGTAAGGTGCCTGCCTTGCCTGCGCTAGCCTAGGACGGACCGCGGTTCGATCCCCCGGCTCCCCCGGCGTCCCATATGGTCCCCCAAGAAGCCAGGAGCAACTTCTGAGCTCATAGCCAGGAGTAACCCCTGAGCGTCACAGGGTGTGGCCCAAAAACAAAAAAAAAAACAAAAAAAAAGTGATTTGATTTCTGTTTTTGTTCTTTGTTTTTTTTTTTTTTGTGGGCCACACCCGGTAGCGTCCAGGGTTTATTCTTGGTTTTGAGTTCAGAAATCACTCCTGGCATGCTCAGGGAACCATATGGGATGCCAGAACGAAACTGAGTCAGCCACTTGCAAGGCAAACACCCTACCTACTGTGCTATCGCTGCACCGTTTTTTTTTTTTTTTTTTTTGTTTTTTTTTGTTTTTGAGCCACACCAGCGGTGGTCAGGGATTACTCCTGGCTCTGTATTCAGAAATTGCTCCTGGCAGGCTCAGGGGACCATATGGGATGCTGCTGTCCTATCACTCTGCCCCCAACACCCTCATCTCCGTTTCTTTTTAAATGACCATACTCGGTGTTGTTCAGAGACTCTGTGCTTAGACGTGACCCCTGGTGAGGCTTGGTGGGGATGACATGACACCATAAAGAGGTGCTGGGGATGGATCCAGGATCAGCAGTGTACAAGGCAAGTGCCTTGCCCTGTCTTATCTGTCCAGCCTCATAAAAAGATATTTGAAAGAAGGATGATAGGACCAGGGATCTGGCTCAAGTGACTGAGCACATGCTATGCATGTATGAGACCCTGGGTTTGATCTGGCACCACAGAACACCATTACATAGCATTGCTGACTGTACCTTAAGGCTCTGGAACACAGCTGGAAATAGCCTGCATGGCACTAACATGAATATTGAAGTGTGCCCACATGGGAAAAAAACTTTCTTGGAATAAGTATGTGTGAAAAAAGGGGTCATAGATATGGCTTAAGAGGGTGAAGCGCCTCTGCATGTAGCCCTGGTGATCCAGAACCACTGGGCCTGGGCAGCCCCAAACCACTATATGGCACTACTGAGCCAGTAGCTCTAGGAGTGAATCTCGGGCGCCCTAATACTGTTTGGTGTGCATTTATTAAAAAAAAAAAAAAGTGCTCAGCTCATAAGTGGTCAAGCTCAGTTTGATCCTTGAGCATCCAGAGTGCCAGGGTAAAAAACAAAAGACACAGAACTCAGTGATGGAACACTTATTTCTCCTAATGATTGATATTCAGACTTCCACTTAGTCTGGCATGACAAATAAGTCAGCACTTACAAATAAAACAAAATGAATGCTGCAATATACTTCCTTTAACAAAAAAGGGCTTGAAAGTGTTGTTTTTGGGGAGACCCTGAATTGGTAGGTGACCCATGAGGAATTTTGTGGAGTATTTTGTTTTTATTTTTGGGCATCACTTGGTCATGGTCAGAGGTTACTCTTGCTTTTGCATTCAGGAATTAATCCTAGTGTGCTCAGGGAATCCTGGGGATTGAACCAGGGTTGGCTATGTACAAGGCAAGCACCCTACTTGTTGTACTATCTATCTCTCTGGCCCCACCCCAGAATTTTTATTTGCACCAACTAATCAACTGGTAGAGAAACTAGAGCTCACTCACCTGCTCAGGCTTTAGCCCTGTGAAGCAGAACATGCCAATCTGATCGGTGATGTGCTGCCAATTGTGGGAGGAGCCCTCCTTCTTGAGGTTGGAGACCAGCTGAGTCCGCATGCTAATGATGCGGTCAGCCATGCCCTTCACTTCTTGCAACCTGTGGAAACCAATACACAGTAGTGAGTGGGACACCACTCAATTCTGGGCAAGCTCAGTTTATATTCATACCTCAAGGAGCATGCACAGAGCCTTAATTTTATTTCTGACTTACCCATTCTGGTCTAGGAAGAGCTATTCCATTGCATTAAAAAAAAAAAACATGCTAATAATCCTTGAGCTAGAGGCTAGCTCTAGCCAGCATGGGGTGTGGGGAGCCTTGGTAGGCCCTCAGCCCTCCCCTCTCCGGGCCCCCCCCCCACCCCGCCTCCAGGCCTTCCCTGGGACCGAGCCCAGGCGGCCAGAAAAGGTGGGTGTCGGGTGGTCCCTCCTGGAAGGGATCCCAAGCTTTCCCCGCCCTTCCCCCAGTGAAGGGGGGAGGGCACAGGGAGGAGGGTGGGTAGATCCTGGCTTCCGGTTCTCTACTGAATCCTTTCTTGAGCTGGAGGCTAGCTCTAGCTGGCATGGGGTCTGGGGAGACCCCAATGTCGAAGGCTTTTTCCTTAGCTTGGGCGTGCAGGAGCCCTGTAGGCCCTCAGCCGTCCCCTCTCCTGCCCCCTGGCCTCCAGGCCCTCCCTGGGACCCAGTCCAGGCGGCCAGAAATGGTGGGTCCAAATTTGGGGGTGCTGAGAGCTGCTCATTTTTACTAAGGCAGTCTCTGGCAATTTCTTATCAGTCTACATGTTCACATGTAGACTGTCCATCTGGTATTCTGCTCTTTTGCACACCGCTGTTAAGCTCATTTTCACTTTTTAACTCTATCACCCCCAACCATCAGTACCACCCCCCATTTACCCTTTTTAACTTCAGTACTGCACAGTCCTAATCACACACCAACGTGGTGCACTGGATTTAACAATCCCCAACTATTTCAAAAGACATAAAATGGACACGTATGGCTTTGAATACTTTATATCTATTTTCTTTGACAGCTAACTCTTACTAAATATTCTCTTATACAGTGAAGATTTTCCCCACTTTTATCTTTTCTTCTCTCTGTGAGCTGTTCAATAAGAAATATTCAGTGAAAGAGTCCCTCAGTTTAATGCTTATATTTAACCATGTCATGGGGAGTTTTGGACTTGTTCTTGCAGCCCCCATATGGGCCTTTAACGCCATGTGGCATTGTTCCTTGTTGCAATGGCACATTAAAATGGGAAAATACTATACACACAAATAAGTTCTTATCTAATAGAGATTGGAACACACAAATCTTGTAGTGCAATGGGACCTTACACCCTGAACATTGACATGACCTGGCACAGGCCTCAGAAGAATGGGCATTCTCCATTCACCCCCGAACCAGGGAAGCTATCTATGAAACATCCAAGGTTTTTTTTTTATAACAACACCTGGAAGCAATCCTCTACCAGGGAAGACCCTACCGCTGCTCTGACATCTATCTACTCAAAAGAGACTTCCCTCAACACTGAGAAGACTTAAGAACATCAACGACCTGAGTACTGAACAGGGCTTTCTGCATTGCCCTTTATTTGTGAGGTGAAACTAGAGGACGCACCACATCCTGACTTCAATGTAGGATATGCAGATTTCAGGATCTTTAATACAGAAACATGATACCAACAACAGACTGTGTGAAAAATAAAACTGTGTTGGCACTACAGACAATGACTTGGATTGGGCAAACTAGTTTGCCTGGAGCCTAGAGTTGGTTTTATGCCAGGAAACTTTAGGGGTAGGGTCTCCTTGTATTTAGGCCAAGACTTTTCCTTTCCATGTCCCCATATTTTGGTGGGCCTATGCAAACAATTATTGCCACTCTAACACCGTTTTTTTACTGTGCTCCTTTGACTCTTTTTTTTTTTTTTTGGTTTTTGGGCCACACCCGGTAACGCTCAGGGGTTACTCCTGGCTATGTGCTCAGAAGTCGCTCCTGGCTTGGGGGACCATATGGGACACCGGGGGATCGAACCGTGGTCCGTCCAAGGCTAGCGCAGGCTAGCCTTTAGCGCCACCGCCTGGCCCCGCTCCTTTGACTCTTATCCTTAAAAAGAAAAACCCACTTTTGAGGTTAACTTAAACTAATATGCATGTGCATGGAAATGTAAAAAAATACTATGTCTTCAATGTTTAAGGAGTTACATAAGTTTTATGGCTTTAGATTGCTTGATGTGCTGCTAAGAAATATTATGTATTACAATCTGGGGACTTGAGGGACAATGTAATTGTACATGGGTTCTGTTTTATTTTTCTTAATGTTCTTTGGCCGAAAGTTCAAAGTTAAGATATTGGGCCCGGAGAGATAGCACAGCAGTGTTTGCCTTGCAAGCAGTCGATCAAGGACCAAAGGTGGTTGGTTCGAATCCCGGTGTCCCATATGGTCCCCCGTGCCTGCCAGGAGCTATTTCTGAGCAGACAGCCAGGAGTAACCCCTGAGCACCGCCAGGTGTGACCCAAAAACCAAAAACCAAAAAAAAAAAAAAAAAAAAAAAAAAAAAATCAAAGTTAAGATATCATCAAGGGGACTTCTGAGAATTCTGTTTACGGGTGATTGTCCTTCCACTGTAACTTTACCTTGTCCTCTTTCTTTGCATCTTTCTTCTCATAATTAAAAATAAAAAATTAAAAAAATGATAATAAAGTTCTTATCATGGACCTTCATATTTAAGATCTTAAGAAAAATGAATGAGGGGACCGGAGACATAGCACAGCGGTGTTTGCCTTGCAAGCAGCCAATCCAGAACCTAAGGTGGTTGGTTCGAATCCCGGCATCCCATATGGTTCTCCATGCCTGCCAGGAGCTATTTCTGAGCAGATAGCCAGGAGTAACCCCTGAGAGCCACTGGGTGTGGCCCAAAAACCAAAAACCAAAAAAAAAAAAAAAAAAGAACAGATCACTCTAAAAGCACAGGAAGGCCCAAACTCATTTTTTTATTCAGAGAGGATAAAGGAAAACATGACCTCCTTTTAAACAAGGGCATAGCAAAAATTCCTGTCTTCACAATGAGCACACTGTAAACTGAATCTAACACACAGCCAAGTCATGTGCTGGGAGTTGAGGAGAAAGGCAAGACTGAGAATTCAGTCATGCCTTTGAAATCTCCACAGGCTAAGCATATGTTCCATACACAGGGGGCCTGGATTCAATCAGTGGTACTGCCTGGTCCCCTAAGCACTGCCAGGAATGATCTTTCCGCAGAGCTGGGAGTTGTAACCCCTGAACATTACCACAGATAGTTCCCAAATGAAACAAAGGCTAACAATTGAAACTGGAAGCAAACCTATAATAAACCACCAGCAACAAAAAAAAAACCAATGGGGAGCCAGAGTGATGGTACAGTGTAAGGCATTTGCATTGCAGACAGCTGGCCCAGATTTGATCCACGGCACCCCATATGGTCCCCCCAAATCTGCCAGGAGTGCCACCATGTGTGGCCTAGAAACTAACAGAAACAAACAAACCAAAAACCAAAAACAAACCAATGGATGCTTCTCCAGTCCTGGTTAATACCTTTGTGGCATTCACAGAAAAGGGGTGGGAGAGGTAGAAGGGGACACATAGCAGACTTCCCTTCCTTCATGAACGATAGCAACCCAATGACATCCCTGACACCCTTCAATAGAAAGGGCCCAGCTCCACAACTTAACCTTATCAAATTTCCAAAGCTACCACATTTGTTTTGGATCTATAAATCCTACCAATCTTAGTGAGCCTAAATATCACAGAAGAGTCAATACCAACCATAGCACCAACCATAGCCCAGAAAATCCTCAAACACCAACTTTAGTAACACCCTGGAGAGATAGAACAATCATTTCAACATGACCTGTGTTGATCTAAGTTTTGATGATTCTTTTTTTTTTGTTTTGTTTTGTTTTTTTGGGTGACACCTGGTAGCGCTCAGAGTTTATTCCTGGCTCTATGCTCAAAAATCGCTCCTGGCAGGCTCGGAAACCATATGGGATGCCAGGATTCGAACTACCGTCCTTCTGCATGCGAGGCAAAAACGCCTTATCTCCATGCTATCTCTCCGGCCCAAGTTTTGATGATTCTTTTAGTTTTGGTGTTGTAACAAGTAATATGAAGTAAATTTGTGCTCGCATGGAGGCAGTCTATGGTAGTGGGTAGGAGATTTGGGACACTGGTGAAAGAAAAGTCACATTGGTGACTTTTGAACATTTAATGCCTAAAACAACCTTATTATGAACAACTTGGTAAATCATGGTGTTATAATAAAAATTAGAAAAATAGAAAATAAACAAAAGAAAAAACAACCCCCCGTAGGGGTTGGAGAGAGTACAGTAGGTAGGACTGCATGCTGTCAACCTGGGTTTGATCCTGAGCAACACAAATCGTCCCTGGAACACTGCCAAGAGTCAGTCCTGAGCATTGCAGAGTATGGCTCCCAAACAAAGGAACAAGGCAGGATGAGGTAAAAACCTAACAGATGAGCACAGTGTGAACAGCCTCCAGTAAAGAGGATTAATTCTGTCTACAGCTGTTCACACTGGAATTTTTTTTTGGTGGTGCTGGGGGACTATATGAGACACGGGATCAAACCCAGCTTAGCTGTGTACAATGCAAGTGCCCTATCTTATCCAGCCCTGGAAATGGCTGTTCTAATAAAACTTTGTTCATAATAGGGGGCTGGGCCTAAGGGACAGTTTAGTGGCTAAAAGTGCCTGTGTTGTAAATGTGAAGTCATGACTTTGGTTTCTGGCACAACCCACATGCACTGAGCATAGGCCTGGTGGCTCTGCTGTGTGGGACCCTCCTAGTCCCTACCACAACAAAGGTGTGTAGTCCCTGGGGAGCACCGTTGCTAGTATCAAACCTAATCACCTGCAACTCTGGTCACTGCAATGACGCAAGAAAGGGAAGGGGAAGAAATAAGGGAGTGTGGTGGCGGAGCTCCAGATTTGTCCTCTCGTGCTTTTAAGAGCCAGCCCAATGCTCAGGAAGGCCCTCCTAAACTGAGAGGAAGATTACTGTATGTCCCACTGACTTCCTGCAGCTTGAGCTGAGCATAGCAGCAGGAAAAACACAGGCTGGGACAAGAGTTTAATAGTTTCTCAACTGTGTATTATGACCCATTAGACAGTTCACAGATGCAGTGTAACTGATACAAATGGCATTCAAAAAATACTGTAATAGAGTGCAAGTCTTAAGTCTAACGTTACATTGTTTTTAACCTCCTGTAGTTTCCCCTCCTCAAATCTAGAGACTCACATGTAAGGCAAAAGCTCCACTACTGGTTGTAGCTATTCTATAACGGGTAGGGCGCTTGTCTTGCATGGAGCTGATATGAGTTTGATCTCTGACATTTCATATAGTCCCTCAAGTACTACCAAGAATCAGCTCTGAGCATTGCTGGGTATGGCCTAAAACAAACAAACAAGGCAAAAAAAGACACCTCCACAACTGAGTAAAATTTCTAATATATGCTTTAAAATAAAAAAAAACAACAACCACCTTTACCAGAGCCAGAGATAGTGTAGAAAATACAGAAGGTAAGTAAAACCTGTTTGATCCCTGGCACCATGTATGTTTCCAAGTACTACCAAGGGTCACTCCTGGGCACAGAAACAGGAACAGCCCCTGGGCAATGCTGGGTATTGCTTTGATAACTCCCTCCCCCACTTAAATATCTTTTTTTAAGTTTTTTTGTTTGTTTGTTTCTGGGCCATACCGGCTGTGCTCAGGAATAACTGTTGGCAGTGCTTAGAGGGGGACCATATGTGGTGCTGCGGATTGATCCTGGGCTGGCTGTGTGCAGGGCAGCACATCACCCGCTGTACTATATTTCCAGTTCCGCTAAGGTTTTAGCTTCATATACATTTGCTTTCTTTCATTGGCGATATACATATAGTTTATGTTTTTCCTTTTTTTTTTTTTTTTTTGGTTTTTGGGCCACACCCGGCGGTGCTCAGGGGTTACTCCTGGCTGTCTGCTCAGAAATAGCTCCTGGCAGGCACGAGGGACCATATGGGACACCGGGATTCAAACCAACCACCTTTGGTCCTGGATCGGCTGCTTGCAAGGCAAATGCCGCTGTGCTATCTCTCTGGGCCCTATGTTTTTCCTTAAGGTGTATCAAGAACCAATCAACCTATGGTTGAGAGTGAATCTATGCCTGGCAAACTACATGACTGTTGTATTTTAACTACTGTTTCCTTTTTTGGTGGCATGGGTCCAAATTAGGGCTCACATATGTACGTATTGCAAGTATTCTGCCACTGAATTACATTCCTTTCCAGCTGTTTCATTTTATATATCATGACTAGTATATGTATTCACAATCATAATAGAAAATAAAAGATTTGAGCAGACTGGTCAGAAAAACTGAGTGAAACTAGTTTAGGGCACAAAAGAGTTAACATGTCTACAGACCAATGAAAACACAAAACATCTTATGAACCATTCAAGGCAGAAATAAAACACAGGAGTCAAAATGACAGCTCAGTTGTAGGGCATTTGCCTTACATGTGGCCAACTCAGGATGGACCTGGGTTCAATTCCCAGAATTTCATATGGTCCAGGCAAGCCTACAGGAGCAATTTCTGAGTGCAGAGCCAGAAGTAACCCTTGAGCACCCCTGGTGTTGCCCAAAAACAACAAAAAAATAAATAAAACACAATACTCATAATAAGAACATTTTTATAATAATGGCAATTAACTTTTCCTTGGACAGGTTGGAAAATCCTGTAAAAATATTGATTTATAAGCAGATATCCTTAATTTCTGGTTCAGAACTCCTGAAATGCTTAGAATTCCAAGGTTTCAAGAAGAACAAAAGGGGGCTGGAGAGATAGCATGGAGGTAGGGTGGTTGCCTTGCATGCAGAAGGACGGTGGTTCAAATCCCGGCATCCCTGCCAGGAGCGATTTCCTTTTTTTTTTTTTTTTTTTTTGGTTTTTGGGCCCCACCCGGTGGTGCTCAGGGGTTACTCCTGGCTCTCTGCTCAGAAATAGCTCCTGGCAGGCACAGGGGACCATATGGGACACCGGGATTCGAACCAACCACCTTTGGTCCTGGATCGGCTGCTTGCAAGGCAAACGCCGCTGTGCTATCTCTCCGGGCCCGCCAGGAGCGATTTCTGAGCGCAGAGCCAGGAGTAACTCCTGAGCGCTGCTGGATGTGACCCAAAAACCAAAAACCAAAATAAATAAATAAATAAATAAATAAATAAAGTAAGAGCAATGGGTATTTCTTCTTCTTCTTCTTCTTCTTTTTTTTTTTTTGTTTTTGGGCTACACCCGGTGATGCTCAGGGATTACTCCTGGCTATGCACTCAGAAATCGCTTCTGGCTTGGGGGAACCATATGGGACACTGGGGGATCAAAGCGTGGTCCATCCTTGGCCAGCCGCTTGCAAGGCAAATGCCCTACCACTGTGCCACCGCTCAACCCCTGCTGTGTATTTCTTCTGTTCTAATTTGGTTTCTGACCTGGTTCCTTCATACCTTGTATATTACTGGCTGAGTGGAATGTCTTTTGTTTGACCTCATGGGGCAATTTATGGATGGGGCTGATGAGTGAAAAGACAAAAGGCATGATTAGAAATTCTGGACTTTGTTCCCTGAGCCCTCTTCTCTGAAAGCGGAGCTAATGATCAATCGCCCTGACACAAGGAAGCCTCTGGACAAAACCCAGCAACTGGGGCTGAAAGTGCTTCTGGTCTGGCATGTTACCCCTAGACAAAAAAGAGAAGCACTGTGCCCACTTGCACTTTTGGATCCTTTACCATACCCATTTACAATAAATGACATAAGCATTTCCCTGGATCCTGTGAGTTGCTCTAGCAAATTGGTCAAACTCAGAGAAAGGGGAGTGGAGCTCCAGTCCACATGGGCTTGCGACTATTGTCCAGAGGGTGTGTGTGTACTTACATGTAGTCTTGAAGAGCTTTAGCCTATGGGATCTGAGCTTTCTCTGGGTAGAGTGTCAGTATGAGTTAAACCACTGCAGAGAGCAACTTGATCTGAGGAAAATCCACAACACACCTTCTGATCACAAGTGTCATAAGTGAAGTGTCTCCAGTGAAAGTAAAGGAGACATAGAGGAGAACCACAGTGGGAAGAGTTGAGTTTCTCCCTTACACTGGGCTGGAGTAAAAGTAGAAGTTTTGCCATTTTATAGCACGAACATTGTGAAAAATATACAGAAAAGCCAATTCAAAGAAAGGAAACTATGATTAGGACAAAAACTATATATATATATATAATATTTAAGATCACATGTGGCAGTTCTGGGCTGAAGGTGGGCCATTAGCCCTGAATCAGCACTTGGGGGAATCACAGAATGCCAAGTGAACACTTTAGTCTTTTAAGACACCTCAGCTCCCTAGTCAAATTATGACTTTATTGCTCTGTTTTGGGGCTACATTTAGCAGTGCTCAGGATGGGGGTAAGGTTTGTTTTTTTTATTTTGGTTTTTGGGTCATACCCGGCAGCGCTCAGGGGTTACTCCTGGCTCTACGCTCAGAAATCACTCCTGGCAGGCTCAGGGGACCATATGGGATGCCAGGATTTGAGCCACTGTCCTTCTGCCTGCAAGGCAAACGACTTAAGGATGGGGGTAAGGTTTGGGTCACCCTGGGCTGTGCTCTGGGATTATTCCTGGATCTGTACTTAGGAATGAACCTTGGTAGTGCTTGTCATACCTCCAGGTATGACACACACACACACACACACACACACACACACACACACACACACACACACATTTTTCTTGGGGACATCCAGGTATGACACACACACACACACACACATTTTTCTTGGGGACATACCAGCAGTACTCAGGGACCACTCCTGGCTTTGTGCTCAGGGATTACTCCAGGTATTCTGAGAGGTTCGTATGCAGTGCCAGGAACCAGGCTTGCTATACTACTGTTCGGGCCCTGGATATTTTCCTTGTTAAGATATTCAGTCTGGACACAAACTTGTGAAAAGTAAGAGCTAACCAACGCAGAGATGATGGCATTAAAGCAGTTATCCTTATTTTTTTCTGAAAAGTAGAAAATGTGAGCAGTTCCTCATTGTCACAAACTCATACAGTTGAGCAGATCACATTTGGGGAAACCTCCAGATAAGCAGTTCGGAGTTCAGGGGAAGAGCCTTGCACAGGAAGACCACCTTGGAGATTTCTCCAGCCAGGTCAGTGTAAAGGACCATTTCAGAATTACGTTTGTCTTTTATAGGAAAAAGATGAGATGATGAAGGATCCCTGGGAAAGGAGGGGTGTGAGGTGCTGGGCTTTACCATTGCTTGCGCAGGTCAGGGGTGGTCAGGATGGTGGCGGCGATCCGGGCCCCGTTGACAGGGGGGTTAGAGTACATGGGACGAATCAAGATCTTCAACTGTGACTCCACCCTTTTGGCTTCATCAGCATCTTTGCAGACCACAGTAAAGGCCCCCACGCGCTCCCCTGAAAAACAGAATGGCAGAGTACATGCTTCTTGTGTGTGCCGGACTGGGGTAGGGCTCTAGCACACACATAAACTGCAGTGAATCCAGAGAGAGATGGTTTCTGTCAAAAAAACCCTTATGAATAAACAAAAAAGGTTTCATAATCACAATGTTAAATGTGAGCACAATGGAAAGTTCAAAGTTCTATTTTTTTTTTTTTAACCACACTCAGTGCTGTTCCAAAGACTCTAGGGTGCTAGGGCAAGAAACCCCCCCCCCCCACTATACTATCTCTCAGGCCCCTTATCAGTTAGCATTGCTGCAAGAAGCTATAATTCCTTCTACAAAGGAATCCAAGGAATCATGGTTAAGAGTAATAAAATCCACCAGACCAGCTTTACTACTTCTTATTTTTTTTTTTTTGTTGTTTGCTTTTGGGCCACACTTGGAGGTACTCAAGGGTTACTCTTGGCTCTGTCTTCAGAAATCACTCCTGGCAGGCTTGGAGGATCATATGGATGCTGGGGATGGAACTATGGTCCGTCCTGGGTTGGCAGCATGTAAGGCAAATGCCCTACTGCTGTGCTATCACTCTGGTGCCTCCCCACCAGCTTTTCTTCTTTAGAAGGGACAGTGGAGGCCTACTCTGAAAAAGCAAAAATCCCTCTATACTTCCGTGGCACCTTTTTACAGGATCCTTTAAACCCACCAGAATCCACAATGTCCCAAGTCTTTAGCTTACCATATAAGCCCATGTTCTTGGCATAGGACTGGCAGAGACAAACGTTGATGCCCTGCTCAATGAAGTGGCGCACGGCCCAAGCATCCTTGTTACCATCACCACTGGCAAAGCCTTGATAGGCCATGTCGAAGAAGGCAAAGAGGTTATTTTTCTGGGAAGGAAAGAGATGATGACCAGAGTTTTAGACAGTCTCTCCAAAGATGCTTCAGAGGGTCATTGGTGCTCATGAGCACAAGGCCTGGCACAAACATCTCATCCGACACTGTCTCCCCAAACTGCTTCATCATATCCTGTTCAGTTTGGAACTGACAAAATGTAAAGAAAGGGAAATTCCAGAGTAAAACTAACAGGATACAAGGCCACCTGAAGAGCTTCCTTGGATGGCTCATCCCCTAATGGTGATGGCAGCACTGAGCAAGGTGGCTTGGAGGAGATGGGACAGGAAAAAGTGGAGGAAGAAAAGGACATGTAACCAGTCAGCAGGGCAAATACAGACACCAGCAGATCCTTTGGGGCCAGAGGCTGCTGCTTGCCCAGGTTAGCCAAGGACAAGCTTGACCAAAATTCTCTTGGGAATGATGGTCAAAGAAGTGTCAATGATATAACTGCTAAGTAAAATCTGGACACTTCATACTGGCTCAGGGCCAAGGTAGTCTCACTGTGAGGATTCCGTCAAGGTAGGCATCACAGCTAGTTCCTCAATCCAGTATGGGCCCCACCCTTACCTTTACCACTGTTGCAATCTCCTTCCACTGCTCAGGACGAGGGTCCACGCCCGTGGGGTTGTGGGCACAGGCATGCAAGAGGAGGACACTCTGCTGTGGCATTTTCTAAAAGAAGAAACAACCAAGAGATTAGGCTGTTATCCAGGGGACTCTTTACTAGAACCAAAGAGCAGCAACAGGCCTGGGCCTGAGCACTCCAGGTATTTGACATTAGATACCAAGATCCAGCCAGGAGACAGCAGGTCTGCACAAGAGAGTGAAGGTGGCCCCCAACCTAGAAAGGTACTTACTGAAATGTCCTCGAGAGCACCTGTGAAGTCAAAGCCACATGTCTTGGGCTCATAGTAGCGGTAACCGTGGAGCTGCATGCCAGCGTCCCTGAAGATTGGGGTGTGGTTCCCCCACGATGGTTTGGGCAGGTAGACATCTCGGCTGAACTTAAAAAACCTTTGCTGAAAGGGGATGGAAAAGAATGAAAAAATAAATGGAGGAGCACAAAAGCAAATGGTTTCTCTATTTTCCTGACGTGTCCTCTGATGACGAGGAGATTCTGACCTAGCAGGGATCCTAGTGCTAGATTTCAGGCTGTTAGAATCATTGGGGACACAGGCCTGCTTGGGGCCTTACTGTCCTCATTTGTGAAATGGCAGTAACTGAGTCCTCTTAGAAAGATTAAACAAGTGAAAATGAGAGCTCCTGGTAATAATATGCATAGAGCACATTATTTTTAATATTACTATTATCATCATTATTATACTATGTACTTTCATCTCCCACCTCACCCAAAGCCATTCACCAGGAAAGAGGACATCTTACAATTTTGTGGAAAGGGGAAATCTCCATCTTTCAGCAGACAGACAACCCCTCACCTCATCTCACACACATATCCATCACCCTTTCCCTGAAGGAGTTTCCAGACTCACCAGAAAGCTGGCTCCGATGCGTAAGGCCCCAGTTCCAGAAATGGTCTGCACGGTGACATACTGCGGGAGAGAGAAAGCAGTGAGGCAAGGGAGGGCCACTCCATCAAACAGGGTTTGGTCCTGGGAACCTCATATGGTTTCCCAAGCACTGACAGGAATGGACCCTGAGCACAGAGCTGGAAGTAATCCCTGAGTACTACTAGGTGTGACCTAAAACCAAACAACAAAGAGATTTTCCACTTCATGTTCCCCCAGCAGATGTCATCTCACTTTCCAACTCCTTCCCTCCCTCCCTCCCTCCCTCCCTCCCTTCCTCCCTCCCTCCCTCCCTCCCTCCCTCCCTCCCTCCCTCCCTCCCTCCCTTCCTTCTTTGTCTCTCCTTTCTCTCCTTTCTTCCTCCCTCTCTCATTCTCTTTTTGTGTTTGATTTTTGGGTCATACCTGATGGGGCTTAGGGATCACTTACTGGGGCATAACCTGGGGTGTTAGGATTGAACTAGACTGACTGTATGCAATGCAAGGGTGCTACCCACTGTACTATATTTCTGGCTAACATTAATACCTCGCCTCACTGATGCAGAAGTGAATTCTTTATGGCCTGTTACTAGTCTGAGAAACTTTCAGGGCAAGACTTACTCTCCTGAAAGATATGGGTGCTCCAACACTACACTACTGAAACTCAGTCATAAACAAGGTTGTAATTTTGTATCTCACGGTGATTCCAAAAACAAAAAAAATAAAAGCAAGCACATGTCTGGGTTCATAGTGCTTGAGCACATGTGGCCCTCGTCTCCCTCCTTGAGATGTGTTTTCCTGCTTTCACGGTAGGGGCTCCCTTTGTCTTAGGAGAAGCTGGAACTCTCTCTTAAGGGAATTACTCGTTACTCTCTCTTTATATATATAGATATAGATATATAGATATAGATATAGATATATGTATTGGTTTTCGGGTCACACTCAGCGCTCGGGGTTACTCCTGGCTCTGTGCTCTGAAATTGCTCCTGACGGGCTTGGGGGACCATATAGGATGCCAGGTCTGGAACCCACACCTGTCCTGGGTTAGCCACATGCAAGGCAAACTCCCTATTATCACTGTGCTATCCGGTCACTCTCCTTCTTTCTAATCTGCTCCCTCCCCTTCTTCAGCACTTCCAAATAAAGCCTGTTTTTACTTAAAAAAAAAAAAAATCCAAACAGAGCAAAACTTAACTCTACTCCAGAATGAAAAAGAGAAAAAAAGAGTAAGTAGTTATTATATTACTCTAGAATTTTACAAAACTGAATGCCTTTCTGAGTGGCGAAGTTCCTGCCTGAGCTAAACTTTTTTCAAATCGGACAACTTTAAGCGGTAATATAACACAGATAAGAATTGCTCAGGGGTTACTCCTGGCTGTCTGCTCAGAAATAGCTCCTGGCAGGCACGGGGGACCATATGGGACACCGGGATTCGAACCAACCACCTTTGATTCTGGATCGGCTGCTTGCAAGGCAAACACCGCTGTGCTATCTCTCCGGGCCCTCGAGTTATTTTTTAAAGGCATCATGGAGATAATAGTTCAGGGGGTATGGCATTTTCTTGTACCTGGCTGACCTGGGTCAGCCCTGAACACCACTAGAAAGGACCAAAAATACTCTATCCCCCAAAAAGGGGGGTATCACAGGATTGGAAATTTTTTGGGGGAGGCCTATACTTGATACTGAAGAGTTACTTCTGGCTCTGTACACAGGAATTACTCCTGTGGTACATGGGGGGGACCATATGGGATACCAGGAATCCATGTTGGCCACATACAAGGCAAGCACCCTAACCCTATGTTGTCACTCTGGCCCCAGGGCTGAACAGACAGTTCCAGCAAGGAAGACCCTAACCTAGCATGCAGCTGATCCTGGCTTGATCCCTAGCACCACTAGAATTAAGCTGTGAACACATCCTCTTTTTATCCATCAGTGTTCTTGAACCTTGCCCTCCCCCCAGCCCCCTTTTCTCACACCTGCAGGAATGCCTCTGCTGCTTTCTCTCAAGCAAACATTACTTCAAATCCCACCCCCCATGTTACCTCACCCATCCCCTAAGGGGGCACCACAGATCTAAAAGGCTTCAAAATCTATTGGTTTGGGGAAGTGAATTATAGGGTGGAAAAACCCACTGAATAAATATTTTGCTATGGCTCAGGGGCCACACCTGCTGGTGCTGAGTTGACCAATCAGTGCCAGGGACTGAACCTGGTCTCCTATGTGCACAGTCTGAGCTTTGGCCCTGAGCCATCTCTCTGATTCACAGATTGTTCAATAAGTCAGTTTGCCTGTGTCTGGAAACTTTGTTTTGTTTTGTGTGTATATGTGTGTGTTTTTTGTTTCTTTGTTTTTGGACCACACTTGCTGGTGCTTAGGTATCACTCCTGGCTCTGCATTCAGAAATCACCCCTGGCAGGCTTAGGGGATCATATGGAATGCCAGGGATTGAACCTGGGTCAGCCACATGCAAGGCATTTTCCCTACCCACTGGGCTATAGCTTCAGTCCGTGTCTGGAGATTTTGGATAGAAAGAAAAAAAAACAAACCACAACACGGGGTTTATTTAGCCCTGATAGTACCTGTTATCTACAAAGGAGTAGGAATTTATAAAAGATCAGGCAAAGGTGATGTTATTGTAAGATTAGTCAAAGTGCTGATCCACCTGGTATGTGTGCTTTGCATGTGGGAGACCTGGGTTCAGTCTCTGGCTCCACACAATACTATCCCAGCACAGCTGGGAGTGCCTAAGGAAAAACAAGCAAGGCCAATTTCACAGGCTGAAATTGGCCACAAGGACACAGTGAAGGATTAACTGGTGGCAGATTCTGTGCATCTTTTCAGCACCCTGGAATAGAGGCTGCGTGCTTTTCCCTAAGTTTATGACCTGTGGACTTAGCTCAGTCCTGTGAATAACTGTGTTTATTTTGGCCCTAGAGTTGGTGAAAACTAAAATATTGGTTTATTTTGCTATTTTGTGTTTTTCCTCTGACTTAGCCCAGAAAAATATTCAGATCTATAAATGTATCTATTAAGTATATTTGTCTCCAATGGAATAGGATACTTGAATCCACAGGAAAGGAAGGGGAGGGGTGGAATAAGGGTGGGGGGCTATCTTCTGCCACTTGTAAACAAAGGCTCCTGCCTCCCCCCCCAACATAGTTTAAATATCTTTATTTAAATACAGTGATTACAAACGTGACTGTATTTGGGTTTCAGTCACAAAAAGAACATCTCCCCCCACCAGTGCAACATTACCACCACCAATGCACCCCAACTCCCTCTACCCACACCCCCTGCTTATATTCGAGACAGCATTCTACTTCTCTCACTCATTACATTGTCATGGTTGTTGTTCTTTCCTCATAGTTCTGGTGCAAAGGATTAGCAGGGGTGGGCAGGCAGCAGCCAATTCCCAGAACCGCTTGTTCGCTGTTTGGATGGCTTCTGGGAACTGTCTCCTGCCTTCTGTCCCCACCTACTAGAAGCTTTGGACACCAGAAAGAGGGCTAACTAAGCTAAATTGTTTAGCCTGCCTTCTTTAGTTTTTCAGTCGTACTCAGGTAAGTTAAGGGACCATTCCTGACTTTGTGCTCAAGAGTAATCCCTGGTAGTACTTGGGGATCATGTGTTGCCAGGGATTCAAACTGTGGCTGGCTACTTCAAGGTCACTTGGCATTTCTTTCCTTTTCTTTTCAGTTTTTGGGTCACACCTGGCAGCGCTCAGGGATTACTCCTGGCTCCAGGCAGGCTTGGGGGACTATATGGGATGCCGGGATTCGAACCAATGACCTGCATGAAAGGCAAATGGTCTACCTCCATGCTATCTCTCTGGCCCCTCTTTCCTTTTTTTTAGTAAAAAAGGGAGACAGCTGGTGATGTCAGGAATTACTTCTAGAGGGCTCAAGAAAAGGTTGTCTGGCATTTTCCCTTTTTCTTTTGTTTTATTTGGGTCATACCTGGCAGAGACCACATGGGATGCAAAAGATCAAATCTGGATCAACTGTGTGTAAGGCAAGCTCCCTATCTGCTGAACTATTGCTCTTGTTCATTCCTGGCATTTCTAAAGCATATTAAATGTAAAATAAACAGAAATACACAGGGACAAAACTGTGCCAATTCCATTCATGAAAGTACTAATATGTTTTTGGAATAACCGCTATAGTCTAGGATTGCTAATAAATAAAATGTTTATATTTTGTTTAAAAATCATCATTCAAAAGCAGTACCCCTTGGGGGACAGTCTGTGTGTCTTACCCGGCCACTTTTCAACACTTCATTGTTCTCGCCCAGGGCTAGTTCCGCAGACGATTTACAGAAGTCGGCCAGACCTCCGATGGGCAGGTATTCTTTGTCCAAATTTTTTGCAGCAATCTGGGCCTCTGCCTAGAAAGGGAAAATTTACATCCATTTAGTTTCTTTTCCTGAGCTGGTATCACAGTGAACAATAGTTAGTGTTTTATAAGTATATGTCACCCCCTCCCAGGCCAAAATTCTAATCTCACCTGGAGAGGCGGACAGCCCATTGTGGAAGCTAACAAAGGGGTTGCCTTTGGGGTGTAAGAGGGCTCTGGAGAGAGAAGCAAGAAGTGGCTGGAGGAGTTGGCAGCATGGAGGGATAAGAAACAGGTTTAAGGGGCCAGAGAGACAGCATGAAGGGAAGGCGTTTGCCTTTCATGCAGAAGGTCATTGGTTCGAATCCCGGCATCCCATATGGTCCCCCGAGTCTGCCAGGAGCGATTTCTGAGCCTGGAGTCAGGAGTAACCCCTGAGTGCTGCCAGGTGTAACCCAAAACAAAAAAAAACAAAAAAAAAAAAAACAAAAAACAACAACAACAACAACAACAAACAAACCCCAAAACAAAACAAAAAACAGGTTTAAGTTCAGAGTGGCTTATGAAGCCTGCTTAAAAGATTAGAACAACAACAAAAAACATTAAAAAAAATATGTGGCCTATTTTTTTTTTTTTTTTCGGTTTTTGGGTCATACCCGGCAGTGCTCAGGGGTTACTCCTGGCTTCACGCTCAGAAATCGCTTCTGGCAGGCTCGGGGACCATATGGGATACCGGGATTTGAACCGATGACCTTACCTCCATGCTATCTCTCCAGCCCCCATATGTGGCCTATTAATAAAAAAGCTTCATATCTCCTGAACGTAACTGGCTGTGAGGTTTTTCTTTGCTGCTACCCTGAACCGGCAGACCTGCCGGCTGGAAGGTGTTGCAGGCGCCTGGCCTGGGCTGGAGAAGAAAGGCCTCTAAGATCCATCTCACTTTCATCCACCACCATCCAGGACTCTATAATTATTATGTAATTCTACATACATCCTTTTTCTAATTTTTTGTTTTGTTTTGGACACCTGACTGTCCTCAGGGGTTACTCTCGTTCTGAACTCAGGAATTATTCCTGGCTGGCTTGCGGGACCATAAACAGGGTGCCAGGAATTGAATGTGGGCTGGCAGTATACAAAGTAAATGCCCTATCTGCTGTACTGTCACCCCACTCGGGCCCATCTTTTTCTAATTTGGAGCTAGTGTCTAAAAAGGAAAAGTATAGGGGCCGGGCGGTGGCGCTGGAGGTAAGGTGCCTGCCTTACAAGCGCTAGCCAAGGAACGGACAGCGGTTCGATCCCCTGGCGTCCCATATGGTTCCCCCAAGCCAGGGGCGATTTCTGAGCACATAGCCAGGAGTAACCCCTGAGCGTCAAACGGGTGTGGCCCAAAAACCAAAAAAAAAAAAAAAAAAAAAAAGGAAAAGTATAATACTAAATATTTTATACTATAGAATAGAAATAGTTTTTACTTTTATTTTACTGCTTTTTTTTTTTTTTTTTTGGTCACACCCAGTTACGCTCAGGAGTTACTCCTGCTATGCGCTCAGAAGTCGCTCCTGGCTTGGGGGACCATATGGGACACCGGGGGATCGAACCACGGTATGCCCTAGGCTAGCGCTGGCAAGGCAGACACCTTACCTCTAGCGCCACCGCACAGGCCCCTATTTTACTGTGTTTTATTACTTTCTGAAAGGGTGTTACATGTCTTAGCATTTAACATAAAATGGCTGGGTTTTTTATTTGTTTGGCTAGTTGTGTCCAGAGGCTACTCCTAGCTCTGTGCTTTCCTTGGGGGACAATGGGGTTCTCAGATGATTAAACATCAGCTTCCTGCATGCAAAGCATACACTCAGTCCACCGAACCCTCTCTGGATCCAAAATGGAGAGAAAGATTTAGAAAAAATAAAATAATTTTTTTTGGGGGGCACACCCAGCAGTTCTCAGGGGTTACTCCTGGCTCTACACTCAGAAATCGCTCCTGGCAGGTTCGAGGGACCATATGGGATGTTGGGAATTGAACCTACGTCATTTCTGGGTCGGTCACGTGCAAGACAAACGTCCTACCGCTGTGCTATCTCTCTGGCCCCAGAAAAAAATACATTCAAATATCTAGAGAGGGGCTGGGGATGTCAATGGTGAAGTACCGCCTTGCACATACAGGGTTAAGATTTAATCCTGGCGCTGTAAAACAAATATAACAAAGTAAGTCCCTACTTCACCCAGCCATCCTTTTCCAGGTAACTGATAAAAGATGCATATCTGGGTCAGAGGGACAGATCAACATTTTATCGATCAATAGGCTGGAATGTTTCATCCACAGCATCACACATTCCTGAAGAACATCAGGAGTGATCCTGAGCACTGAATGGGGAGTAACCCCTTAGTAACAGGGAGTGTTAAAAAAACCAAAAACCTCATTTGCAAAGGATATTTGAATGGGTTGATGGTTTATTTATACTAATAAAAATGTCAAAACTTATTGAATTGTCTACTATAAATCATCACACTTCAATAAAACTATAATAAAATATAGATAGATGTAAGATGATAACATTTAGCTAAATGTACTTGAGAAGCACTTCCAGGAAGATGTCAAGTTTGAGCACTTCAGAGCTAATATTAACAGCTAGAGATCTTCATCCTTTGAGGCCAGAAGACCCTGAGCAGTTGCTGCCTGCTAAATAGGGGAAACAACTACTGTACAATATTTAATTACTGGGATGAAGAGATAATGTAGGAAAGGATGCAGTAACAGTAGTAAAACTTAATGACTACTCTATTATTATTTTTATATTTGGGCCATACCCAGTGGCACTCAGGGGTTACTCCTGACTCTGAGCTCAAAAATCACTCCTGGCAGGAGCTGGAACAATAGAACAACAGTAAGGTATTTGCCTTGCATGCAGCCAACACAGGATAGACTCCGGTTCTAATCCCGGCATCCCATATGGTCCCCTGAGCCTGCCAGGAGAAGCGACTTCTGTGCCCAGAGTAACCCCTGAGCACCGCCAGGTGTGACCCAAAAACCAACACAACAACAAAAAATTCACTCCTGGCAGGCTTGAGAGAAAATATAGGATACCAGGGATTAAACTCAGGTCAGCCACATGCAAGGCAAATGCCATCCCCAGTATGCTATCGTTCTAGTCCCTTATTGACAACTTTAAACCAAAGTTGTTTGGATACATTTATTTGTTTGGGCCATTCCTGGAGGAGCTCTGGGCTTACTGTTGGCTTGGCTGTGTGTTCAGGGATCACTACTAGTGGGCTCAGGGAACCACTTGGGATGCTGAGGATAAATAGTAAAGACTAGCTCACTGTACTATGATCCCTAGCCCAGTGGTTTCCAGGGGCTGGGGAGGCAGCTCACAATGATAGAGTATAGGCTTTGCCTACATGAAGCCTAGGTTCCATTCCTATCAGTACATACGCTCATGGGCAGTGAGTTAGCCTGTGGCACAGC
This sequence comes from Suncus etruscus, assembly GCF_024139225.1. Taxonomy (NCBI): domain Eukaryota; kingdom Metazoa; phylum Chordata; class Mammalia; order Eulipotyphla; family Soricidae; genus Suncus; species Suncus etruscus. Next base: position 52,814,923 of record NC_064861.1, read on the forward strand.
ATACAGCTTGGATGATTAGTGCTATCCTGTAGAAGGAGATTTCTCTCACCTCATTCCCTGAGCCCCATTCTACTGTATAGGGCACCAAATTATCACCACCTGCTTTTAAACGTGACAGAGATACAAATTCCCTTTATTTATTTATTTATTTATTTATTTATTTATTTATTTATTTATTTATTTATTTTTGGGCCATACCCAGTGACGCTCAGGGGTTACTTCTGGCTATGCACTCAGAAATCACTCCTGACTTGGGGGGGCCATATGGGATGCCGGGGGATCGAACTGCAGTCTGTCCTAGATTAGCGCGTGCAACGCAAACACACTACTGCATGTGCCACTGTTCCGGCCTCCACATTCCATTTTATTGGTGGACACGTGAAGGGAACACGGGTTTCTTTTCAAACAATGGCTTGTGGCATGCTCAGCAGGAGGGGACATACCCTGAGTTGTTAGAGGCCCTGGGTTTGGACCCTAGCATGGACTAAAGAGCAGGACAAAATGCCAAAAATGATTCCACAGCTCAATGAGAAAATGGAGAACAGGCTTATGCTGAGTGGCACAGTGAAGGGTAATAGCATCCTCAAAGAGATGTTTCCATTACCCAGGGACGTATTTACAGTTTTGGTCCTGGGGCCATGGAATAGCTCAAACATGCAATGCAAAAGGCCTATGCTGGATCCTTGGAACACTGTTCCACTATCTCCCAGCACTGAGCCAGGAGTTGCTCCCAATCACCACTGTTTGTGCTCCACCAAGCCCTACTCCCCCAAATCCTTGGTCCTTCAGAACACGTTCACGATTTTTTTTTTTGTCAGGATGCCACATCCAGTGAGATAGGGATTACTCCTGGCTTTGTAGTCAGGGATCACTGCTGGTGGTGCTCAGGGGATATATAGGGTACCAGGGATAGAATCTGGGCTGACTGTGTGCAAGGCACTTAAGCACCTTAACCCTTGTATTATTTCTCTGGCTGTGTCCCCAGGACTAAACATGAAACTAATCCTGTTTGCTAGATAATCACAGACATTCAGTCTGGGAATGGGCTATGTGATCCCAGCCTCTGGCTTTATAGCCAAGGGCAACAAGACAGCTCAGTAGACCTGCTGGATTTGGGCTTGGACAGCCTGCTGGGGCAGGTACTAGGGATTGGTAATAGGAGGCTCCTCAGCCAGTTCCCTTACAGGACTGCACAGGCCTGCCTGCTTCAATATGCATCCTGTAAAGAACGTATAGAAAGGCCCTAGGATATGTCATGGGTGTTGAGACTCTGAATTGCCTATGGACTTTGTTTCTTTCTGTGTGTGTGTGGGTGGGGGCGCAGTGCCACACTTGGCAGTGCTCAGGGCTTACTCCTGGCTCTGTGCTCAAGGATTCATTCCTGATGGGGCTGTTGGGGGTAGGGTGTGGGGGAAAGAATCATATATGATGAACCAGGGCAAGGCGCATGCAAGTCCCCTACACATTGTACCATCTGTCTGGCCTGGCAATGCCCATGTGGTGGCCCAACACAGCAAAGCTGCTCTATGCACTTTTTTTGTTTGTTTGTTTGTTTTTGGACCACACCGGGCAGTGCTCAGGGTACCATATGGGATGCTGGGATTCGAAGCACTGTCCTTCCGTATGCAAGGCAAACACCTTACCCTCCATGCTATCTCTCCGGCTCCGCTCTATGCACTTTTGAGATTAGCAGGGGAACACACATACAGAAAACTTATCTTAATGATTCTGTTTTTATCTGGCATTGCCAAGGATAGCACCCAGGGCCTCACATATGTAAGACAAGTCTGTATTGTAGAACTATGCCCCTGGCCCTAAAGCTCATAATAAGAATCCATCCAAGAAAAAGCTTCGTAAGTCAAGGGTCTGTGTTTATAGAAACTGGCAGCTACTACTCTTGAGTAACCTGCCTCTCTTTGGTCTCTCCTCAAGCTCTGCCCTCAGCACAGGGGAGTTGGTTTCAGATTACAGTTGTTCTGTTGATGTTGTGACCCAGCAGAGCCAGTTGTCCCTTAACTCTCATCTCAGCTTTGTGTGCTTCTGTGTAGGAGTTCCCTTTTGTGGGTTCATCCCACGCCAGCAGGAAACAGACATATACTCACCTTCCGGACACTAGGAAGCACGTAAGGTTTTCCATTATCATCCCGGTAGGCGCCCACGCCTAGATTCATCTTCTTGCTGTTGGTGTCTCTCTTAAAGGCTTCTGTGACTCCCAGGATGGGATCTGGGGGTCCCATCTCCACATGGGTCCACCAGGAACTAAAATGGTTAATACAAGATATCAGTCAAGGTAGCTAGATGTCTATGGCTAGAGACACCTTAAATATATTAAAATTTCATTTCTACAGATGTTATACTGAGCACAGAATTAGGGGCATAAGTGATAATGGAGAAGACTTTAAAGCTGAAGAGCAGAAAAGGTGTATGACTTCTGTACAACTGCTATGAGCAGCAGAGGCAGAGGGTGGGGTGGGATGAAAACTTAAGTCATTCTGGGAAAGAAAGCGATGAGGGAAGAAAGAATGAGAATGTAGGTGTACGGGTATACAAAGTAGTTCAAGCCTGACCCAACGGAAGTTGTTTATTTGAATCCTGAACAAAAAATCCTAACAATTTCAGGCATCTTTTTGTTGATTATTATTTTTTTTTTTTGGAGGGGGCCACAACTAAGGGTGCTCGAGGATTACATTTAGCTCTGTATTCAGGAATTAATCCTGGCAGTGCTCAGGGCACCCTCTGGGATGCTAGGGATCAAACTAGGTGAGCTGCGTGCAAGTCAAGCACCTTATCTGCTGTACTATCAATTTCAGGTATCTTTCATCTAAAATAATCTTTGAGTAAAAAAGAGTGCTTTCTTCTACAGGGGAAAATAAGCAAGAAACTTTTTGGGGGGGTTGTTTTTAGGTCACATCCAGCAATGTTCAGCGTTACTCCTGGTTCTGCATTCAGGAATCACTCCTGGAGGTGCCTGGGAACCATAATGGGTGCCAAGGATTGGAACCGAGTCAGCTGTGTGCATGGCAAATATCCTACATGTTGTACTACTGCTCCGGCCCCAACAAGCTTTGTACCTCATTTTCTATTGTAGAAAAGCAAGTCTTCATGATCTCCTAGAACACACAGTAAGAACCTGCAATAAGCACAGAACTAAGAGCAAGAGACAGAGTCACTTTCTAGCAGATTAATTCAGCGTGGCAAGCAGTCGAGATTTAAAAATAGTGCAGAGTGTGGGTTGATACGGTGTTAAAGACAGGCTCAGGATACAGGAGAGTATTTATGGAAGACAAGACTTACTAGCCTGGAAGGGAGGAGAATGCACAGACTTGGGAAGCTTCCTGGAGGAGTTGACTCTGAAGGTGAGTGCAAAGGATGAAAAGAGAAAAAGATATTCCAAGCAGAGGCATAATAATAATAAAGGCCGAGGGTAAGAAAGAACTGGGATGTGTTATGGTAGAACATGGGAGTTAAAGAAATCAGGTTCTAGATTATTCATTTTTAATTTTTTTCTGGACCACACTCAGAGTTGCTCAAGGGTTATTCCTGCCCCTGCCCTCAGAAATTACACTTGGCAGGCTTGGGGGACTACATAGAATGCTGATGATCAAACCTGGGTTGTCCCTGTGAAAAGAAAACGCCCTACCCTGTTACTGCTCTGGCCCCAGGTTCTAAATTACTTAAAGGCCAGAGTATCAGTTTGTAGGAATCATTTATCCCATCTCAACTAGAACATTCCAGCTGGGCAGAGTAAAATCTTTCTGTGTTCACTGGGAGACAAGCTCAATGATCACTTCATCAGTATATCTTTTCCAGCACTACCCTGTGGAATCTCTGTGCAGCCAGCATTCACACACCTGGCTCCTACGCAAGGCTCCCAGGAAGAAAGTGAAGTCTAATGCTCTCCCAACAAGCTGAGACTTGCCTCAGTCGCAAGAGATTTAAGTGGTATGTACTGCCTCACTGGACCTAAGGGGCAGCTTATCCCATTTTTCAGGGGATGTACCAGATTTTCTCTTTAAGAGCTCACTTTGCGCAATCCTTAGATTTAAGGAACGCCTGTCAGCTGTGGAGTATAGATGAGTCGGTGGATTATTCAAGTGTCAGCTTTCCTTATCTGTAAAATGGGGCAAGACAACCTAGAGTACATGGTTGGTTACAAGGTGGAAAGGAGTCATTAAAATAATAGTCTAGCGGGGCCGGAGAGATAGCATGGAGGTAAGGCGTTTGCCTTTCATGCAGGAGGTCATCGGTTCGAATCCCGGCGTCCCATATGGTCCCCCGTGCCTGCCAGGAGCAATTTCTGAGCCTGGAGCCAGGAATAACCCCTGAGCACTGCCGGGTGTGACCCAAAAACCAAAAAAAAAAAAAAAAAAAAAAAAATAATAGTCTAGCACGGAGTGCCTGCTTGATCTTGGTATCACTGTAACAAAATTATTTTAGTGAACTTTTACTTGTAACCACCATGTTAGAACAGAGTCTGGAGATGTCAGAACGCAAATAATTCATGGGGCTGATGTAGGTCTTTTCTGTTTGCTGAATGCGATTTAAGTTTTTTCTTCTGAATACCTCATTAGCTCTACTGTGAGAGCTCAAAAATCTTCCTCCTGCTTTTCCATTGTTCTAGGCTGTGTTGTTATCTAGTATTTAAGTGACAGCAGATCACAATTATTTGGAAGCAATGTCTGAACAGGGCCTCAAGGAAGTGCCCCCACACTTCAGATTCTGAAAACAAGCAGTCACTTTCCTACTGATATCATTTTTGTAAAAAGTATTTTGAATGTTATGGATTTGATAAAGCATGTTTCCTGTAAGTGATTTTCATTTTCAAAAAGATGGTAGTTGGGCTGTAGAGATAATAGACAGAAGCTGGGGTTCTAATCTGGCATGAGGCCGACACAACCTCAAATCCCCGAGCACTGTAGGGTGTGGTCCAATCAATGTCTGGACCCAACACCTCCAATATTTGTCCTTAAGGCCTTTAACTGGAGATAGCAGAGGCACATGCTGCTACCAGTACAGAAGGCACTACTCTTGGTCAGTGGCATCCCATCCTGAAAAACATTTGTCAAGTTCTTTAAGAAGTAGGGTTGGGGGGCCGGAGAGGTAGGTTGGGGGACCGGAGAGGTAGAATGGAGGTAATGTGTTTGCCATGCATGCAGAAGGTCGGTGGTTCAAATCCTGGCATCCCATATGGTCTCCTGAGCCTGCCAGGACTGATTTCTGAGTACAGAGCCAGGAGTATCCCCTGAGCGCTGCCAGGTGTGACCCAAAAACCAAAACCAAACCAAACCAAAAAAAGAACCCAGGTTGGAGATAGTACAGTGGGCAAGGCACTTGCTTTGCATGCTGCTGACTTGGGTTTGATCTGCTGCACTGCATTTGGTCCTCCAAGTAAAAGAACTAGGAATATGATCTGAGCATTGCCAGGTATGGCCCTGAATATACCCCACTCTTTAAAAAAAAAAAAACAACTCCAAAACAAGCCAAGACCAAAAGTAAATGACCCCCACAATCCCACAAATAAATTCTAACATCAAATTTGAGAACATAATTGAATCTCAACTAAAATATAAGAACAGAGCCAATCAATAACATAATCAAATTCATTACTTCATTCCAGAAAGATAAAGACTGGGGCACAGATAGCTCAAAGGGCTGTAGCACAAACTTTGGCTCCTGGAGCCCCAGGTTCAAATTCTAGGTACCATATGATTCCCCATCCTCAACAGCTGGTTGGGTACTCCCTACCCCTACCAAGGATAATTATTAAACACACACTGTAAGAACCGTTTTGTATTTTATCATTGGCAGTTCTGGGGTAAAACCCAGGTCTCATGGATGCAAGGTTAATACTTTATTATTCATCCCCAACTTCAAACGTAAGTACTTGGTTTTGAAGGGATAATACTAAATGAAAATAAGAGTACTCTAGGGTTAAAACTGAATCTGACAACTGGTGAACTACTAAGAGATTCTTATCAATGCACTTTGGACATGTGCTCAAACCTTCAGCCTTTGAGCAATATTACTAGCTGAACCAAAAGATCCAGGGTCAATCAGATAAACATTTCCAATGCAAAGGCCCTGCAATTTCCTGAGGAGTCAACTTAAAGAGATAGAGAGATATTACTTCTTCGATGCTTGGGGAACCATAAAGGATGCAAGGTATTGAACATGGGTCAGCCATGTGCAAACAGCCTATCCTTTGTACTATTGTTCCTGGGCCAAGTATTTTTTGTAGTTTTTAAAATGCTTTGCCTTACATTCTGATTTTATTTATTTATTTATTTATTTATTTATTTATTTATTTATTTATTTATTTATTTATTTATTTGGTTTTTGGGTCACACCCGGCAGCGCTCAGGGGACCATATGGGATGCCGGGATTCGAACCACTGTCCTTCTGCATGCAAGGCAAACACCTTACCTCCATGCTATCTAAAGGGCCCACATTCTGATTTTAAAAGGATCAGGTATTTGTTCCTAACCACAGACCTAAAAAATAGTAAAGATCGGTCAGAGATGGTATAGCAGGTAGGGGGCACTTGCCTTGCATGCAGCTGATCTGGGTTTGATCCCTGGCATTTCCTCTGGTTCTGAGATCGCCAGGAGTGGTTCTTGAGTGCAGAGTCAGGAGTAACCCCTGAGCTCTGCTGGGTGAAACCCCCAAACAAACAAAAAAGCAAAGACAAAGACAACACTACTATTCTGATCAGTTTGGCTACTGTACAGTACTGCATAATGCCTTTCATAATACATCAGTATTAAGTATCATTACTTCTGATTTCACAAAACTTTAATTATTCCATTAAGAGTTAAATAATCAGAATTAAGAGACTTTTTTTGTTTTTTGTTTTTTTTTTGTTTGTTTTTGGGTCACACATGGTGGCACTCAGGGGTTACTCCTGGTTTTGTGCTCAGAAATCACTCCTGACAGGCACGGGGGACCATATAGGATGCCAGGATTCAAACTACTGTCCATCCTGAATTGGCTGCATGCAAGGCTAACACCCTACCACCGTGCTATCTCTCTGGCCCCCAGAATTAAGAGACCTTTTTCAGGGTCACATTGGCAGTATTCAGGGTTTACTCTTTGGTAGGGCTGCATCAAGGCAAATGCCCTCACTGCAGTACTATCTCTCTGGCTCTGTAAGACATTTTTGTTTCTGCATCCATATAATAGGGGAAGACGAAAAAGGAAAATGAGTCAGCTGCTCAAACTGAACGACTAAAGGTCAGACCCATAGGGATCATCACCAGGCCTGGTAAAGTGAAAATGTGGACTACCCAGCAAATATACCACTAACATCTCCCTACTTTTCTGTAAATTCTGGTTAAATGGGCCGGGCGGTGGCGCTAAAGGTAAGGTGCCTGCCTTGCCTGCGCTAGCCTTGGACGGACCGCGGTTCGATCCCCCGGTGTCCCATATGGTCCCCCAAGCCAGGAGCAACTTCTGAGCACATAGCCAGGAGTAACCCCTGAGCGTTACCGGGAGTGGCCCAAAAACCAAAAAAAAAAAAAAAAAAAAAAAAAAAAATCTGGTTAAATGCGAGAGAGGTAGCTCAGGAAATAGCCTAAATAGCTAATGTAGTGCCTCTGATACATATGCATTCACACTAAAGGATAAAAGATCATGTCTCTGTTTCATTCCGTGAGAACAAATGTCTCAAACCACTCTTCTTTGTACTCCTTCTGTTCTCTAAACGAGGCAGAGGCACAAGTGTTCCCCCTGCCCCCCCCCCCTTTCTGGTCCCCTAAGTAGCCAGCCCTAAAGAGCACACCTTGAGAAGAGGCCAAGAAGGAACCAAATCAGGGAGAAAAAGGAAGAGTAAAACGCCTGGGCACAACGGTGCAGCCGGGCTGGCTCCAAAAAGGACAAGCTGTACTGCTGGCTTGAGATCAGCCAAAGGCCAAAGCATGTCAGAGCGGCCAAGGCTAAACTCTCCAGAGGAAGAATATCTATCTAGTCGGGGTGGCCCAAGGCTCTCTCTTCTTTGGTTGCTCATACAGACACTACCCCAACTGGGCTTCGAGAGAGAGAGAATTGACGCACCAGACAGTGGGCTCCACAGGGGGAAGCCTTTTTTAGGCTCCTCTTTCTCGGTGCCACTTGTCACACCATTGGGAAATTAACCATTTGTCATGCTTGGAAGTGGCCCGGGTCCCTCCCACACTGGCTTTATTCCCACTCCACCAATTTGCAACATTTGGTCCAGGATTTTGGCTCGGAGGATTGGAACAGGAGTGACGAAATCTGGACTAAATGAAAAGAGCCGGCAGGGCATGATGGAGAGGAAAAGCGGGAAATTCCCTACGGCTGGGCATCTTGGGGCTTTTTAACCATAATAATGAAAAAATAAAAATAAAAGAGGTGCGATACACCTCTATTCTTTCCCACCATGAGGCCATGTGGCAGGATGTCAAAGGGGTGGCACCAGGGGAGGGAGGAAGATGCCACGGGCCAAGGTCACACACAGGATGCAGGAGAAGAAAATCGGGCTCTGGGGGGGACCTTTTCACTGTCTTTCCATTGCTTCTTTTCACGGTCTGCAACCCTAATAGCTGCCAGCCGTGGTCCCGACCACTGGGCCTGAGCACTGCGCGAGCCTTGACAGGTGTGCCCGCCGCCCTCGCTTAGGAGGGCTAGTCAAGGACACGCGGCCCCTCGGAGCCGCAGCCAATCAGCTAGCAGCAGCCCGAGCGCCGCAGCCAATCAGCGCGTGAGCTGGGCCAGGCACCCGCAGCCCCTCGACCCCCTCCCCCCGCACGGCGCTCTTCTGCTTTTCGTGACCTCTTACCCTTGAGCGTCCGGGACTCCGGGTGCCCCAGAAGTCCAAACTTCCTTAACCTAGGGGTCCGCGTTTGCACGCTCTCCAGCGGTTCAGGGGCCAGGGTAGAGGAAGGCAGTAGGACCCAGAGGGCCACTGCGCCGCACAAGGTTCCATCGCGGCCTTCAGTGCAGCCGAAGGTGTGGCTGATAGGATTTGAGGGAGAGGAAAGGATCGTGGCAATGTCCCGGGGCGACGGGCAGGCCCCGGGCTCCATCTCCATCTCTCCGGCTTACCTGGCTCTGGCCGAAGCCACGGCGGCTAGGCCGGGGTGGAAGGCGGTGGCGACGCCAGCCAAGACGCGCCCGGTGTGCAGTAGGGTCATGGTGGGCGGCGGACGGGCAGTGGGCAGCTGCGGAGCCGAGCGAGGTGCGGACGAGCGAGCGCGAGGCTCCTGCGGAAAGGTAAAGGGCAGCGACTTCCCGGGCCCGAGGCTAGAGCGCCGCGCGCCGCCCGACTGCGACACAGCGACCCCTAGCGGCCGGAGCCCATCGCCGCGGCTTCTGGGCCGCCCAACCCGGAGCGTGGTGACGACAACGGGCCGCGCGGCCCCCGGCGCTGATCACGTTTCATTGACTGAACCACGGGGGAGAAAACCGAAGGTGCCCGGCAGTGAAAGTCACTTGGGAAGATGCGTCGAGTCAGTGGACTAGGAAAGCTACATGTGGCTGACTGCATGCAGCCCTGACCAAGGCGACGGACCCTTAATTTTATATACACCCCTGTTACTCTAAGAAAACGTGGGCCCTAGAGATTCCAAGAGAATGAATACTGTCTCTTCGGATCATCTGTGAGGATTAAATCAGATTATGTCTAAAGACAGGACTTGATTGAGTTAACACAGATCACCTGTTTTCCCCCCTTTTTTTGGTGACAATGCCGGTGGCAAAGCAAGCCTACCTGGAATTCAAATCCTTGCAGGTGTGTGTGTGTGTGTGTGTGTGTGTGTGTGTGTGTGTGTGTGTGTGTGTGTGTGTGTGTGTGCAATCCTTGCAGTTGTAAGCCCTCCTGGAATTCTACTCGTGTTTATCAAATCCTTGCAGTTGTGTGTGTGTGTGTGTGTGTGTGTGTGTGTGTACCCCTGGAAGCTAGAGGAGCAATTTATTGAGAAGACGGTGAACTAATGCCCTGAACAACTAGTGTTTGTCAAATCCTTGCAGTTGGAGTGTGTGTTTGTCAAATCCTTGCAGTTGGTGTGTGTGTGTGTGTGTGTGTTTGTACCCCTGGAAGCTAGAGGAGCGATCTGTTGAGAAGACGGTGACCTAATGTGTGTGTGTGTGTGTGTGTGTGTGTGTGTGTGTGTTTTGTTTTTTGGGCCACACCTGTTGGTGCTCAGGGCTCTGTTGTGCTCAGGTGTTCTTCGAAGTTCAGGACACCATGTATGGAATGCATACTCTCTACAACCCCCAATTTTTGTTTTAGGTAACATGAGTAAAATAGTGTTTAAAGTGTTGATGTACAAAGTTACTGTACCCCATCACTCCTCAAAATGCCTATAACTACTGTCCCTCAGTCTCCTCCATTCCTATCTTTCTAGCCCCTGTCCTCTCTCTGATGATGTTTGTTCATCAGTTTTGTAAACGAGGACCAAGGGTTTGTCATAATCCGAGACTAGCTTGTCTGCATGGCCACAAAAAGCAGGTTTTAGTTGTTTTTGTGTTTTTGAGTCACACTCGGCAGTGCTCAGAGATTACTCCTGGCTTTACGCTCAGAAATCGCTCCTGGCAGGCTCGGGGGATCATATGGGTTGCCCGGATTCAAACCATTATCCTTCTGCATGCAAGGCAAATGTCCTACCTCCATGCTATCTCTCCGGCTAAAAAGCATTTTTTTAAAGATTGGAGGTATGTAACTGCTGGGAATGGTCTAGCCCAATCACCCCCCCCCCATCCAAAAAAAGAAAAGCATTTTTTTGGGGGCTGGAGTGGTGGCGCTACCGGTAAGGCGTCTGCCCCAAGCCAGGAGCTATTTCTGCGTCATAGCCAGGAGTAACCCCGGAGTGTCACTGGGTGTGGCCCATAAACAAAAACAAAAACAAAAAAGGCAAAGCATTTTTATTTTGTTTTGGGGCCACACTCAGCAATGCTCAGGGATTTCTTCCAACTCTCCAGTTAGGATTACTCCTGGTGGTGCTTGGGGGACCATATGGGATGCCAGGATTGAACTTGGATTGGCCACATTCAAGGCAAGTGTGCTACTGTTTCTCCAGTTCAGAATTAATCACTATTTTGGGGGAACCCACACCTGGCAGTGCTCAGAGGTTACTTCTGGTTCTGTGGTCAGAAATTACTCCTGGCAGGCTCTGGGTCTTATATGGGATGCTGGGAATCAAACCTGGGTCGACTGCGTGCAAGACAACCACCCTACCCGATGTGCTATCGCTCCGGCCCTTGAGAATTACTCACTTTTAAAGGAAAAAGTGAATAATCTTTTTTTTTTATTGTAAGAATTTATTCAAGGGCCCGGAGAGATAGCACAGCGGTGTTTGCCTTGCAAGCAGCAGCCAATCCAGGACCAAAAGTGGTTGGTTCGAATCCCGGTGTCCCATATGGTCCCCCGTGCCTGCCAGGAGCTATTTCTGAGCAGACAGCCAGGAGTAACTCCTGAGCACCGGCGGGTGTGGCCCAACAAAACAAAACAAAACAAAAAAAAAAGAATTTATTCAAGAGACAAAATTGATTAACATAATGAGGTAAACTAACATAACATAATATAGTAACATAACATAACATAACATATAATTAATATAATATAATAATGAATAATCTTTTTTTGTTTGTTTTTGGGTCACACCTGGCAGCGCTCAGGGGTTACTCCTGGCTCTATGCTCAGAAATCTCTTCTGGCAGGATCGGGGGACCATATGAGATGCCAGATTCGAACCACCATCCTGCATATAAAGCAAAGGCCTTATCTCCATGCTATTTCTCCGGCCCCAAAAGTAAATAATTTTGAGGCCCCAATAATGGAATGATTAGAACAAGTTTTCTGTAAACAATGGTTGTTTCTCTGGCATTTTTTGTTTGTTTATTTTGATTTTCAGTTTAAGGGATTGAGGGCTATTACTTGGTCTCTGATTAGGAGTCACTCTTGGCTGTGCTCAGGGAACAAACCCCAGCTTACTGCATTCAAAGCATGTACTCAACCGTAAGAACCCAGATTTTCTTCTCCTAAATCCATGTAAGGAACTCTAGATTAAGGCAAGCCCAAACTCTAGTAAAGTGACTTTTCCTGGGGCTGGAGAGATAGCACAGCGGTAGGGCGATTGCCTGGCACACAGCTGACCCAGGACTCACGGTTGTTCCAATCCTGGCATTCCACATAGTCCCCAGTGTCTTCCAGGAGTGATTTATGAGTGAAGAGCCAAAGTAACCCCTGAGAGCGCTGGGTGTGTCCCCCCCCCAATAAGTGTATTTTTCCACTCCTAGATGAAGGCAGAGGAAGAAGTAACTTAGAAATAAAACCGAAGTTGGTGCCCTCCTGGAATAAGGAACTAGGGGTTGAGTGAGCTTGGAATATTCTTTCTGAAAGGCTCCTCTAACAACCAAAGTTTGAATCAGAGTAACCCTTGACAGCCAGTGTCTGAATCAGAGTATCCCTTGACAGCCAAGGTTCAAATCAGAGTGCCCCTAGACAACCAAAGTTGAGCCAGAAAAATCAGTGATTAATTAAGACATATATACAATGAAATGATTATACTGTTACTGCTTGTGATTTCTATATCAACTGCTTGAAGATTTGACTTGGGGTCCTTGCCAAGACCTCCTGCTTGGATGAGGCTAGGACCTCAGTTAACCAAAAAACTCCCTTTTGCACCTTGCATTATTAGAGGTGGTCTTTGACTCTCAGCACTGACATGTGTGTCAACTTGAACCCTAACAAATCCAATGAACTATTTCTCTGACATTTTCTCTAAAACTAAATAAAACTGGGTTTCTTGCCTTAGTTTAGTCCCTGTGGTAGCAGTGTGACCCAAAAACCAAATAAATAAATAAATAAAACATAAATAAATAAATACGTTAATTAAAAATGTAAAATAAAAGGGGGGGGCTGGAGAGATAGCATGGAGGTAAGGCATTTGCTTTTCATGCAGGAGGTCATCGATTCGAATCCCGGCATCCCATATGGTCCCCTGTGCCTGCCAGGAGCAATTTCTGAGCCTGGAGCCAGGATTAACCCCTGAGCACTGCCGGGTGTGACCCAAAAACCACAAAAAAACAAACAAAACAAAACAAAACAAAAACAACCTACTTGGTGTGAGAATTTAAGCTTCCTATTATTTGAAAATGTGCTTTTAACCTCTTAATATCGCCAGATTGTGGTTAAAAAAAAAAACCTGTCTGGAGTATAGGTGGGGGTGGGTGGGATGGAGGGAGATTTGGGACATTGGTGGCGGGAATGTTGCACTGGTGAAGGGGGGTGTTCTTTACATGACTGAAACCTAATCACAATCATTTATGTAATCAAGATATTCAAATAAAGAAGGAAAAAAAAAACAAAAAAAATTCTGCTGTTTGAGTTTAGGTGCAAGTACCATTGCTGGAGTAAAGATGTCAGACCTGGGAATATTTACTGGGAATATGAAATTAGGTAAAATGAAAAAGAGTTGGTGATGAGATGCAAGAAAAAGTAAAAAAGGAATCAGAAGTAATCTTGGTGTGTCAGTTAAAATGGTGGTCTGGTCATAAGAAACTTGTGGGGTTTTTTTGTTTGTTTGTTTTTGGGTCACAACCGGCAGCGCTGAGGGGTTACTCCTGGCTCTATGCTTAGAAATTGCTCTTGGCAGGCTCAGGGGACCATATGGGACACCAGGATACGAACCACCGTCCTTCAGCATGTGAGGCAAATGCCCTACCTCTATGTTATCTCTCCGGCCCCCTTAAGAAACTTATGTAAGGGCCCAGAGAGATAGCACAGCAGCGTTTGCCTTGCAAGCAGCCAATCCAGGACCACAGGTGGTTGGTTCGAATCCTGGTGTCCCATATGGTCCCCCGTGCCTACCAGGAGCTATTTCTGAGCAGACAGCCAGGAGAAACCCCTGAGCACCACCGGATGTGGCCCAAAAACCAAAAAAAAAAAAAAAAGAAACTTGTGTAAGAAACTTGCCTCACATATGATTTCAACTATAACTCTGGTTTAGATTCCTGCAATACATGTGGGTCTGAGCACTACTGAATTTGGCCCCTGAGCACAGAGCTTGGTGTAGCCCCAGTTCCCCCTCCTTGCAATTATAACCGGATTCCCCCTAAATTAGAGCTATCTGCAGGTAACAGAGGCACACAAGAATTAAATTGAACCAGGTAAAATTTATTTTCTTCAGGAATGTGTATGATCTCTCTCTCTCTCTCTCTCTCTCTCTCTCTCTCTCTCTCTCTCTCTCTCTCTCTCTCTCTCTCTCTCTCTCGGAGGGGGGTTTGGGCCACCCCTGGCAGTGTTCAGGTGTTACTCCTGGCTCTGGTCTCACTCCTGGCAGGCTTGGGGGGCCATATGGGATGCCAGGAATTGAACCCAGGTAAAATGTAAGGCAAAATCCCTACCCACTGTGCGATTGCTCGGCTCCACTTTTTTTTTTGGTCATACCTGGAGGTGTGTGGCCTACTAAGTGGCTACTCTTAACTCAGTGCTCACTCCTTGTGTTTGACCACCAGGGGCACCAGGTGGTCCTGGTTGTCAGATTTTCTGCCTCCTGCATGCAAACTGTGAGCACTAACATGTTAAACCATCTCCCTAGCCCCAGCATGGCAGTTCTGCAGCCCAGAGCACTCAGGAACATGAGTTCTTCCAGCTTGTGACTTTGCCCCCTGAAGATGTGACTCTCAGATCAGATGTTTCTTGCCCTTTTTCTTTCTAGCCCATTAATAAAATCTTTTTCTGAATTAGGCAAAATAAATAAAAATAATGGGGTCAGAGTCATAATCCAGTGGGTAGGAATTTGCCTTAGGTGCAGCTGACCAGGAATCTATCCCTGTGATCCTCCCACCAGGAGTGATCTCTGAGCACAGAGCCAAGAGAAAGCCCTGAGCACTACTAGATTTGACCCCCAAATAAACAAAACACATATCTATGAAGGAAGGGGCACACACAAGTTATTTCACCACTGTATAATCATTGTCCTCTTTTTTATACAATACTGGCACAATAAAAAAAGCATCACACAATGGATTGCATTCACTTTTTATTTTGTTTTGGGGCCACATCCAGTGGTTCTCAGGGCTTACTCCTGGCTCTATACTCCTGGTAGTGCTGGGGCACTCTTTGAGGTGCCAGGGATCCAATGCCAGTTGGTAAGGTTTGTGCCTTACCTTCCTGTATTATCTTTTTGGCCCCTACATTTCACTTTCTGGCAAAAATAATTGGATTTAAATTAGTGATGATATGTAGTGAAATGTGGTCACAGTAGAGGCAGAGTGAACAGAGATCAGGTGGATGAGTAGACCCTGGAGGGAGTGCTGGGGATCAAACCCAGGGCAGCTGCATCAAGGCTAATTCACTACCTGATGTACTGTTGCTTTGGCCCTCCTCTGCTTTCTGATGCATCACTGGTCTGGCCCTGTCTGCTTTTTCCACCCTCCTGACTGCTTGGATCCTGAGTCCTGCCTTGGAGGGCTAGGTCTGGGTCAGCACTGTCTGTCAGTTACTTTATGTTCTTGAAACTGTCCTGCTGCACTTGCAGCCTCCCCCTGCCCCTACCTCAAACACGACACACCTCCACTCTGTTACCAACCTCTCTGCCCCCAAATTCCATATAAACAACGAATGTGTAAGCCCCTACAGAGAGGATGTGTAGGTAGTTTGGGGGCTGCCTGTTCTGGCTATAGGGTTGTGGTACTCAGAAATGATGACATCATGTCTTTTTCTGTTGTGCCAGGAGCTTGCCCTGTCCTCTCTTCTCTCCTCTCTCTCTTTCTCTCTTTCTTCTCTCTCTCTCTCTCCTTGTACCTGTAGATAAGCTTATGAAAGGTCCAGGTGGATCCCCACAATTACTGTATTTTCTTGCCTATACTCAGTCTTCATTGTTTATATTGTTATTATTTTTTTTGTTTTTATTTTGGGGGCTACATCCATTGATTCTCATAGGTTATTCCTGGTGGTGGTGGTGGTCAGGGACTGTACAGGATACCAGGAATGGTCCATGAATCCAGATTAGCTGCATGCAAGGCAAATGCTCTACTTAATTGTGATATCTCTCAGGCCCCATTTGTATCTTTTTTATTTTTTATTATTATTTTTTTAAATTAAATTTTATTTTTTTTGGTTTTTGGGTCACAGCCAGCGTTGCTCAGGGGTTACTCCTGGCTGTCTGCTCAGAAATAGCTCCTGGCAGGCATGGGGGACCATATGGGACACCGGGATTTGAACCAACCATCTTTGGTCCTGGATCGGCTGCTTGCAAGGCAAACACCACTGTGCTATGTCTCCAGGCCCTCTTTTTTATTTTTTTATTTTTATTTTTTTTTTGAGGGTGGGGAAAGGTTTGGGCCACACTTAACAGGGCTCACTCCTGACTCTGCACCCTGGAATCACTCCCGATGAAGCTCAGGGGACCATATGAGCTGGCAGAGATGGCATGGGGATAGCCGTGTGCAGGACTCTCCCTCTTGGCTGTGTGCTGTTACTTCAAAAGTTGGCCTAATCACTGCTGGGAATTCTGCCAGAGTGATGAAAGCTGCCCAGAACCGAGCTAGGAACCAACAAACACTAAGTGGATCAATCTTACTGCCAAATAAGTAATTCCTTCCACCCCAGGCCCCCACTTCTCTCTCAGTCTTTTTGAAGTCTTGGCGTACAGAACTCTAGAGACAGAGAGGCTGTGCCGAGTTCTCACAAAGGGCTCTGTCTGTTAGAAGCTTCCAAGCTCTTTTAACCATACTGAATTTTTTTCTTTTTTCATTTTGGGCCAAATCTTGCAATACTCAGGGGTTACTCCTGGCTCTGTACTCAGGAATCCTGGTGGTGCTCAGGGGAGCATATGGAAACATCAGGGATTGAACTCAGGTTGGCTATATGCCAGGCAAGTGCCCTATCTGCTTGAGCTCTCTCTTGGGCCACTACTGTGAAGATTTGGATTGGTCAGTGCAGGCCACAGTCTATGATCCTGTGGTGCCCATTGGCTCTCTGGAAAAACCAATACAGCTGACCAATGGGCCACATACTTTATTTTTTTGTTCATTTGCTTTTTGTTTTGGAGCCATATCTGGAGGCATTCAGAGCTACTCCAGCTCTGTGCTTAGGGCTGCTTCTGGTGGTGCTGGGGATCAAACACGGACCTCCTGCCTGCCTTTATCCTATGAGCTGCCTCTTGGATCCAGCAGACCACACTTGGAATACCACTGATTGAGTAGTTCCTGCTCACCTTTTACAGATGTCACCTGTGTCCCAACATTGGGCTGAATACATATATTTACTCCAGGCATGGACATCTGAGACTCAAATTGGCCAGCTTGGCTTCAGGCCACAGTGCCAGATGGGGCCTGAGACAGGACAGGAAAGCACAGATTCACTTTTTCACAGGGATTCACTTTTTCTCTCTCTTTTGTGTATTTTTTGGGGGAGGGGGGCACATCCAGCAGTGCTGTGGCCACCTGGTGGTTCTGGGGACCACTCCTGGTCTTCCAGCATGCAAAGTCTATACTCATCCCTAGAGCATCTCTTCATTCCTGAGTGGGCCTCACTGTTCCTATTCCATGACCACTGTGTACCAGGCTAAGATCAGCCTCTCTGTAAGATGCAGGAGGAGAACTTCCTGGTTACTCAGCCTTCCCAGGATGGGGAGCATCTTGGGAGTCCCCGCAAACACCCTGACTGCTGGAACCTCTTCTGGGGCTTGCTGTGCCTCCACACACTTTCTGGAGTGTTACAAGATGGGGGAAGGATCTCCACTGAATGTTAATAATTGTTTAATTGTTTGATGAGTGGTGCCTCTCCATATCCCCCAGAGTTCCTGGGTGAAGCCCTGAGGGTCTTCATTGACCATGCTCAGTTTTTTTTGTTGTTGTTGTTGTGGTTTTTGGGTCACACCCGGCAGTGCTCAGGGGTTATTCCTGGCTCCAGGCTCAGAAATTGCTCCTGGCAGGCGTCCCGGGATTCAAACTGATGACCTCCTGCATGAAAGGCAAGCGCCCTACCTCCATGCTATCTCTCCGGCCCCCCATGCTCAGTTTTGTGTGCAGACACTGGCAGTTCACCTGACAGTGAGGGCTGCAGGTTTGGTATCCGCCCTGGGCTGACACTGGAGGGTTGAAGAACTGCAAAAGGTCAGTGAATGTGGGCACCAGTGCTGTGCCAGGGCTGGAGGTGGGTAGAGCTCCTGGCTGGCCTGTGGCCCAGAGAGGTGAAGGCACCCCACAAATAGGACATGAAGCATGCATTTGACTGTGTCTGGATGTCCAGATTTATCTCCCTCTTACATGAGCATTAGCACCTTGGGGGGGGGGCAGCAAAGGGCTACACACAGCACCCCAGGAGAACCTCCCTCTCTGGGACTCTGTTCCTTCATGTTCCTTCATGTCTATTCTGTTAATTCCACTGCCCAGGCCAGGTTCACCCTGCCTGCCCATGGGAGTATTCATGAGGCATTAGAGCCAGCCCTGGTTTATGTGAGGGCCTGGAGATATGCCACTCAGGCATAGAAAAGACCCATATCCCCCCCCAACCCCCCCACCCCCCATCCCAAGACCAGACCTGCTTGCTGGTGACTCATTTCTGGAAGTGATAAATCCCAAAGTCATCCTTGGTCTGCCCACTTCCTGCCCTGTTCTTAGAGGGCTCAGGTCTGCTGAATTCTGTCCCTTCTGGCCTCTGTGCCTCTACTTTGTCCTCCCATGACTTCAAGTAGTTGGGGCCCTAGGTCTGTGACCAGCCAGGGAGAGCTGCTTTCTGTTCACATGGCCACAGACTCAACCCAGTCTGGCACTCTAGGGTGATCAAATCAAGTGCCTCTCTCCACACTCTCTGCCAAAGAATCTTGCTCTTTAGAGCAGCAAGCAGGGTTCTTCTTATCCTAAGTACCAATATTTTTTTTATTAAGGCAAAATTATTTACAAAGTTATTTATGATTGAGCTTTAGGCAAACAATGCCCTAACCCTTCACCAGTGTCAACTTCTCTTCACCAATGTTCCTGGTTTCTCTTCCACTTCCCAGCCCCTACCTATCTCTATGACAGAAACTTATTCATTTTTCATTTTTATTTTTGGGTTTTGGGCCACATCCGTTGGCTCTCAGGGTTTACTCCTGGCTATGCGCACAGAAAAATTGCTCATGCAGGCTTGGGGATCAAACTGGGTCCATCTTGGGTTGGGAGTGTGCAAGGCAAACACCCTACCACTGTGCTATTTGTCGGGCCCCTATTTATTTATAAGTTTTTGATGTTAGGCACTGTGACTTACAGTAGTGTTACTAAGGGGTTCATGCACGTCACATTGCAGCTTATGTAACTTCCTTGCCTGGACCTGCAGGCTCCCAGTGCTCTCTGGAGAGTCTAGGCTTCACATGGTACTTAGAGGCCTACAGGTTCTGCTCACAGTGCTGGCTTCCTCCCATAAGTCACCATCCCATGAGACCTGGACTTTTATGGTTCCTTTACTGTCATAGAGTCCCCTGTCCCACTGTGTCTGACTCTTTACCAAATGCTCTCTGTGTCCAGAACAGTGGCTGCCACCTGAGGGGGTTTAGTGCCAGAAAGGGAAGGTCAGGAAGTTGGCTGCCTCCAGCCTTGAAGCTGTGAACCTCTCAGGTAGGGTTGAGCTTCTGAGGGTCTAAATGCAGATGTAGCTGAGACATGCAAGCCAGAGACACCCAGCTGGATGGGACCTATGAGAAAAGCCTGTGGGGAAAATCCTTGATCGGTGTCAAGAAGAATGAATGAGTCAGTGTCACCATAGAATTTTCCTACCCTGGAAAAAGGAGACCTTTGACAGCATGGGAGCTCAGAAACCTCAAGCCTAATGCCTTCTACAGAGTTTAAATGGGGCTAGAAAATGGAAAACTTTTACATCAGACTAACAACCTTTATATATATATAAAATTAAATATATATATGTAAATATATATATATGTCTCATTGCACCTGGATCAGTTTTTCAACTGTAACCCATGGACCTATCCTCAGTGTCTGCTGTTATATGCTCATGAGTATATGTGTTTGCCATACCAATGTCTGTCCAATGTCCTTTGTAACATATATCTTTGTAACATATATTCTTGGTATAGACTCCACATACAGTGCTCATTACCATATCACTTTACTTTCTACACTGGAACATTACTATTTTTTTTTTTTTGGTTTTTGGGCCACACCCGGTGATGCTCAGGGGTTACTCCTGGCTATGTGCTCAGAAGTTTCTCCTGGCTTGGGGGACCATATGGGACGCTGGGGACTGAACCGCCGTTCGTCCAAGGATAGCGCAGGCAAGGCAGGCACCTTACCTCTAGCACCACCGCCCAGCCCCTACTATTATTTTTCTAATAACATCCTATACACAATCTAATCCATGAAGTCTCTCTTCAATATAGTCTACCCTCACCAATCCTGATTGACCTAGAAAATGGAAAGTCTTTATATCAGACTTGCCAGCTTTATCTTATCTTATTTTATTTATTTTTATTTTTTTCTTATTTTATTTTTTAAGCGTTCTGTACCATTTCACCTGGATCAACTTTTCCCAATGGTTGATCCTCAGTGTCTGATGAGTATGCACATGAGTGGATAGGTCCGCCATACCAATGTCTGTTTAATGTACATCTGCAATATATAGAATGCCTATGTTGTGTACTGTCCTTCAACCTTAAACCTCTTTTCTAGTCCTTTACTCTCTCACCCCCATATGTTATTATCCCACATTTAACCCTTTTTACCCTCAGTTCTTGGCTCCTCAGGAAATTCTCCCCATTCCAGCCAACTGCTAACCAGTTCCCAAAGTGAAAAGATAGTTTGAGAGAAACCAATACTCTGTTGCTATTTTTTTTCTTTTTCTTTTTCTTTTTCTTTTTTCTTTTTTTTTGGTTTTTGGGTTACTCCTGGCTCTATGCTCAGAAATCTATCCTGGAAGGCTCGGGAGACCATATGGGATGCCGGGATTCGAACCACTGTCCTTCTGCATCTAAGGCAAACGCCTTACCACTGTGCTATCTCTCCGGCCCCACTCTGTTGCTATTGATTTGCTCTCAGCAGCCTCTTTTCCTCCACTCCCTTCACTGTGGACCTTTGCTTGCTACCAGATTCGGTTTCAGAGAAGTTCCCCGTTTGAGGACATTTCCTGAGATGTGACTACTGGGAGAAGTTTTTCAGACTCCACAAGGCTATATCACAGGTCAAAGCAGTGCTCTGGATTTTACACTCCTCTCCCAACTATTTCTAAAGACTTAAAGGGGACTTGTATATCTCCTTTGAATATTTCTTTAAATGTATTCCCTTAACAGGTATAACCCTTATTGAATATCCTCTTATATAATGACAATTTCCCCCTTTGTTTTATTTGTGATTTGTTCAACAAGGAATTCTGGTAAAAAAAAGTCTCTCTGTTTAGAGTTCATATTAGAACCAGGTTACGGGTATTTTGGACTTGGTACCTTGGCTCCCATATACACCAATAATACCTTGTGATATTATTCCTTTTTTTGCATAGGCACATTAAAATGGGAAAATATTACATAAGCAAACAAGCTCTTATCTTTTTATTTTTTTACTTTTATTTATTTATTTATTTATTTATTTTGGTTTTTGGGCCACACCCAGCGTTGCTCAGGGGTTACTTTTGGCTGTCTGCTCAGAAATAGCTCCTGTCAGGCACGGGGGACCATATGGGACACCGGGATTTGAACCAAGCACCTTTGGTCCTGGATGGGCTGCTTGCAAGGCAAATG
This sequence comes from Suncus etruscus, assembly GCF_024139225.1. Taxonomy (NCBI): domain Eukaryota; kingdom Metazoa; phylum Chordata; class Mammalia; order Eulipotyphla; family Soricidae; genus Suncus; species Suncus etruscus. The sequence goes on from NC_064861.1 coordinate 52,836,609, forward strand.
CCGCTGTGCTATCTCTCCGGGCCCTATTTTTTTACTTTTTAAACAAGATCTTATCTAATAGAGATAGGAACACACAAATTTTATAATGCAGTGGGCCTTACACCTTGAACATAGTCATAATTACTTGGCGTAGGCCTCAGAAGAACAGACAGTGTCAATTCACCCCTGAACCATGGATACCATCTATGGAAACAACCACAGTTGTCTATACCATCACCAGGAAGCAAACCTCTATCATAGAAGACCTTACCGATGCCCTGGAATCGACTTACTCCAAAGAGGGTTCTTTGACACCCAGACGACTTAGCAACAGCAACAACTTGCTTTCAGGGCAGGGGTTTCCGCATTGCCCTCTAAAGGTGAAATGGAATCAGATGCTCCACATCATCCTGACTTCGATAGGATCTGCACAGAAACCAGGATCACGAACTACTGAAACCTGACAGCAACAATCGCGGTTGTGTGAAAAACTTTTACTGGGACCACAGAGAATGACTGAGGGGTTGGACAACCTAGTATGCCTGGAGCCCAGAATACTTCAGGGTAAGGCTTCCCTGTATTTAGGCCAAACGCTTTCCTTTCTATTTCTCCCATATTTTGCTGGGCCTATCCAGAGGTCAGCACCTTTAAGACATAAAGAGCCACTTGCACTTGTTTCTGAAGGAAAAAAACCTGGGAGATGCAACCAAAGGAAAAAAAAAACTTGGAAGCTGCAAAACCATTGCAATATATATTATTTTTTTTTTTGGTTTTTGGGCCTCACCTGGCGGTGCTCAGGGGTTACTCCTGGCTGTCTGCTCAGAAATAGCTCCTGGCAGGCACGGGGGACCATATGGGACACCGGGATTCGAACCAACCACCTTTGGTCCTGGATCGGCTGCTTGCAAGGCAAACGCCCTGTGCTATCTCTCCGGGCCCGTATATCTTGATTCTATCTGGTACCACATATGGTTCCCAGAGCTCTACTAGAAGTGATCCTTTGAGCACAGAGTTAGAAGTTAGCTCTGAGCACTACTGAGTTTAAAGTGTCCTGACCCCCAAAGCTCATCAAAGAAGAAACTTCAAAAAAAAATCAAAAGATGTTGGCTAAAGAAACAACATTTGGGGTAAAAGGAATAGCACAGTGGGTAGGGTGCATGTGTGTCTTGCTTGAAGCCGACCTGAGTTCAACCCACAGCATTACATATGGTCCTCCAAATTCCACCAGAGTGATCCTTGAATACAGAGTTAGGAGCAAGGCCTGAGCACTGTTGGGTTTGGTCCCCAAAGCATAAGCAGCAATTTTTGGAGGTTGGAAGACATGAGAGAATCAGATCCAGAAAACCAGTATCAGGATGTTCCCAGCTGGTGTTACATGAGTTGGGGCAGAGGAGAGATGCGATGAGGGGGTCACCACAGGGTTCTTAGCAGTTTTACAGGAATGGAGTGTCTGAGGTCATGTGATTGATTTAAGGTCACAAATCTAAAAGTGTCAGAATCCATGAGATCTTTGCTATTCATCTCCTTGCAAGCTGTGGACTATCTGAGATTCAGGTTAATTCTGGCTTCATTCAACTGAACGAAGCTTCTGTTCTCCCACCCTCTTCTTCCCTGCTCCCCTTTTTTTTCTCTCTGTCTCCCTTCTTTCTCCCTCCTTTCTTCCTCCCTACCTTCTTCCTTCCTGTCTTTTCTTATTTTCCTTCTTTCCCTTTCTCTCTCTTTCTCTCTCTCTTTCTCTCTCTTTCTTTCTTTCTTTCTTTCTTTCTTTCTTTCTTTCTTTCTTTCTTTCTTTCTTTCTTTCTTTCTTTCTTTCTTTCTTTCTTTCTTTCTTTCTTTCTTTCTTTCTTTCTTTCTTTCTTTCTTTCTTTCTTTCTTTCTTTTTCTTTCTTTCCTTTCTCTCCCTCCCTCCCTCCCTCCCTTCTTCCCTCCCTCTTTCCCTCCTTCTGAAGTGCTCAGGAATACTACTGGCTTGGTGCTTGGGATCCCTTCTGAAACTCCCAAGGGTGTTAAGGGGATAGAACCTGAGTCTCTTGCCTACAAAGCACCCCTCCCAGCGGTCTGAGCCCTCAATCTCTTTTCTACCAACATGTCATGTGTGAGAAGTGATTAAACCACTGAAAATCTGGAGTGACAAAAGGGGATAAAATACCTGGCATAGGTGGTACTCAGCTCTCGAAGTTATTATCCATTTTTGTGACATATATGCGTGTGTGTATAAAATAGCCACATCTGAAGAGAAGGTAGCACTGCTTTCTAGGTGAATGAGGCAACGCATAGCCCTGTGGGGGAACTGGCACCAGCCGGGTGCCTTTGAGCAGACCCCTTCATCCCCAACCGGCTCTAAGGCCGCAAGACTGTTTCAGTTGTTCTGGCTGGTGACTCGTCTCTGGGCAGGTGCTGCCCTCTGCTGGTAGACATCTCACAGTGCTCAGTGCGGGACGCGGTCAGAATCGAGAAAGGAGAGAAGTATCTAGAAATCTTTGCAGACCCTCCACCAGACTGAACCCGGCGTCTCACACTTATGTGCAAAACCTGTGCTCTGCAGGAACTACTTCCAGGCTCCCTTTTGGCTTTAGGATGATTATTTTTCTTTACTAGAAATTAATTAAAAATGATATACTTATTCTGGAGTAAGATATATGTCATGCTTTATTCAATGGTTATTTTAGCAACTAGTTGGTCACACATCCCTTAGTTTAGTCAAATGCACACCTGAAATTATTCATCATGTGTCCCTCCTGTATTCATAACTCTGAACCCTCTCTTTCCTAGAGCTTAAAACTTGGATTGTTTGGTATCTCAAGCACCTCTGAGCCACTCCTGAGCACAGAGTAGCCTGGAAGCACTGCTGGCTGCAACCCTCAGAACAAAACAAACATAAACACCAGGAGATGTACAACTTCCCTCTGATAGCACTTTGTATGGCAGGTTTTCCTTCCTTCCTTCCTTCCTTCCTTCCTTCCTTCCTTCCTTCCTTCCTTCCTTCCTTCCTTCCTTCCTTCCTTCCTTTCCTTCCTTCCTTCCTTCCTTCCTTCCTTCCTTCCTTCCTTCCTTCCTTCCTTCCTTCCTTCCTTCCTTCCTTCCTTCCTTCCTTCCTTCCTTCCTTTCCTTCCTTCCTTCCTTCCTTCCTTCCTTCCTTCCATTCCTTCCTTCCTTCCTTCCTTCCTTCCTTCCTTCCTTCCTTCCTTCCTTCCTTCCTTCCTTCCTTCCTTCCTTCCTTCCTTCCTTCCTTCCTTCCTTCCCTCCTTCCTTCCTTCCTTCCTTTTTTATTCTTTCCTTCATTTCTCCTGAGGTAATATGGCCAAATACTTGTCTTCTGGGAAGTAAAACTGGAAAATCATTTTCAAACACTTTAAAGATAAAATTTTCCAGGGATTGGAGAGATAGTACACAGGGCAAGGTGTTTGCCTTGCATACGGCTGAACTGGGTTTGATCCTTAGCATCCAATCTAGTCTTCTGAGAACCACTAGGAGAAATCCCTGAGTGTAGAACCAGGAGTAAGTCCTGAGCACTGCCAGGGATTATCCCAAAACAAACAGAATGTCTTCTCCCATTGTAGGTTGTCTTTTTCATTATGCTAGCAGAGTATTTATTATTATTTTGGGTTGAGGGTCACATCCAGCAGTGCAGTGGTGGTGCCTTGGGCACAGCAGTGCTCAGAGCTACCATGGCCACATCTTTTAGTGTTCTCCTGTCCATCCATGTATCAGCAAATTTCATGGCATGGCTGTGTAGCATTCCGTTGTATACATACCATAGTTTCTTTATTCACTATTTTGTTTTAGGCACTTGGGTTATATCAGTGCTTCTCAATTATTTTCTGTCATGCCCCCCCAGAAAGAAGAAAACATTTTTTGCACCCCCATGAAATTATAAATAGTATCTTTATTTAAAAAACTTCAACCTGGGCCGGAGAGATAGCATGGAGGTAGGGTTTTTGCCTTGCATGCAGAAGGACGTTGGTTCAAATTCCGGCATCCCATATGGTCCCCTGAGCTTGCCAGGAGCGATTTCTGAGTGCAGAGCCAGGAGTAATTCCTGAGCGCTGCCGGGTGTGACTCAAAAACCAAAACCAAACCAAACCAAAACCAAAACCAAAACCAAAACAAAAAAAAATAAAAAACTTTAACCTGCAAAACAAAAATATATAAAATAATTTGAGCTAATTTTTAAAAAAAATTTTTGAGCTGATTTTTTAATCAGAGGTGATGTCTGGATTAATGGCTACAATGAGCACATTTTGCACTGCATAGCTTTCGAAGCGGGGTTTGAAGCAGGGCACAGCGACTCTCAGCTCCAGAGACATACAGAGACATAAACACGGGGCTTAGCTTGTTATGACAGTGTTTGCTGAGGTCAAACGGGCCCCCCTTTATGGAGCCTCGTGCCCCCCCGGGGGGCGCACCCCACTATTTGAGAACCACTGGGTTATACACTGATTTTGGCTATTGTGTAAAGCATTGCAATCTATATAGTTGTGTAGATGCTTTTTCTGCGTTGTGTTTTGGGCTTTTAGGGTATATTCCCAGGAGTGTAATTGTTAGGCAGTAGAAGCTCAATTCCTAGTTTATTGAGGAATATCTACTATTGTTTTTCAAAAATTTTGGATCCATCAACATTCTCATCAACGTTCCTTTATTCCCACATACATGCCAACACTTTTTTTTAAACCACATTCCCAACTTTAATGTCATAGTGGGGCTCAGTGGGGGCAGCAAAGAATTGGAGAGTCTGGTGTGGCCAGACTCCTGCCCTGGGGTCTCCAGAAGCACCTTAGGAGCAGCAACAGTGCAGGAACCATACCTTAGATAAGCAGCATTAAAGAAAGTATGCTGGGGAGACCTGGCATCCATCCAAGACCAGCTAAGGAGATGCGAGTGTCCAGCCTAGGACCAGTGTCACCCTGAGGCAGGGGCAGGTGTGTTTAGGGGGCAATCCTGTGAGAGTGGGGCACATTATTTGTGAGGTCTGAGAAAGGGCTGGGGGCACCCCCAGAGAGATGGCCAAGGTATGGAAGACCACAGGGCCTGGCACTTCCTCCACAGAATCTCTGGCTGGAAATTGGGGAGCCAGACCCGGGTGGGGAGGGGGCTTGGCCTGCGCCCTCCCAGAGTACAAAAGGGTGTGTGTGTGTGTGTGTGTGTGTGTGTGTGTGTGTGTGTGTGTGTATACTGGCGAGTTGATCATCTGGTAAGTGCTTCTGTCATGTGATGGGGTGAGGAGCAACACGTGGTTGAAGAGGCAGCAGACAGTGGCTTGAGCAGCAGGCTGAGATTGGCTGTGCCTTTGCTGAAGCATCCCGTGTCCCTCAGGTTGGTCAGTGGGTAGAATACACTGATGTGTGTAGTGTTAAATATGTTAAAGATGGAGCTGGATGGTGAAGGATGGAGGTGGATTTCTCTTTGCCACCCCAGGCCACGTGGCTCCGCAACCCCCATTCAGCTGGTGGGTCCCAGGTTAAGGTGAACGGCGGAATCACTCATCCAGAGACAGGCATCAGGAAGCATTAGCTTTATTCATGCCCTATCCACCACATGTGTGGCCTCTATCCTAACCTTTCAAGCATTCAGCCACTCTTAGCTAGCCCTGCATCTTAACTCCTTTCAGCCATCTCCCTTTGACCTCCATCCTGGTCAAAGACCAAAAGAGGCAAAGACCCAAAAGCCAGAGAGCCCAGTAGGGCAGAAGCCTCTAATCCCCTGGCTCAAAGCCTTATCTACCTTTCCCAAGACCCCTCCCAGGAATGGGCGGGTCTCAGGTAGGTACACCTAAATCCAGGGTGGAGTTACAGATGTGGACGATGTCCAGGAAGATGGTAGTCACTAGGCCATCCAGGAACATACTTACGGCATCCACGGAGTCCCACTGCACCACCACTCAAACCCCCCCAGGCCAGAGCAGTGAAGTTGGCCCAGGCGTAAGGGCCAGAGAACACGATGCACCCCCAGACCATCAGCAGTCAGTGAACCAGGATGATGGCTTTCAGGTTCACGGTGGGCAGCACCATCCCAAGTGTGGCTGATGGCATGGGTCCTAGCAGCCCCACACTCAGGAAAAAAACTTGTCTGACTAACAAATGTTTGTTTTATTCTTTTTGATGAATGACAATCTCTTAGTGAGATTTGGTGTCTCTTTATTGTTTTGATTTATTTTTTTTTGGTTTTTGGGTCACACCCAGCAGCACTCAGGGGTTACTCCTTGCTCTATGCTCAGAAATCACTCCTGGCAGGCTTGGGGGACCATATAGGATGCTGGGATTCGAACCACCGTCCTTCTGCATACAAGGCAAATGCCCTACCTCCATGCTATCTCTCCAGCCTCCTTGATTTGTATTTTCATTCTTTGTTTTTTTTTTTTTTTGTTTTTGGGCCACACCCGTTTGACGCTCAGGGGTTACTCATGGCTATGCGCTCAGAAATCGCCCCTGGCTTGGGGGGACCATATGGGACACCGGGGGATCGAACCGCGGTCCGTCCTACGCTAGCGCTTGCAAGGCAGACACCTTACCTCTAGCGCCACCTTCCCGGCCCCTGTATTTTCATTCTGATTAGTGATATAGTGCATTTTTCAAATTTTTGTTTCAGCTATTTGGATTTCTACTTCTCATTGGAAAAAAGTTCTACCAGTGCTTTATATATCTTGGATAGTAACCCTTTATTGGATGAATGGTCAGCAAATAATTTTTTGTGAGTTGTCATACAACCAGAAGTTGTATTCTTCTGGTCTTCGTTTTTTTGAGGTACATTTGTTTATGTTTGCTTTCACTTGCTCAGTCAGTGTTTTAGTTTCAGTTTTTGTTTTAGGCCATACCCGGTGGTGGCGCTCAGGGGTCACTCCTGGCTCTGCACTCAGAAATCACTCCTGGCAGGTTCAGGGACCATATGGGATGCTGGGATTTGAACCACCATCTGTCCTGGATCAGCTGCATGCAAGGCAAATGCCCTACCACTGTGCTATTTCTCCAGCCCCTTCTGCCCATCTTTTTGTTTGTTTGCATTTAAGAAGTGCTGGGAATTAAACTCAGGGCTTCACTCATGCAACACAAGTGCTCTGATGCTAAGCTGCATCTTCAGTCCTTACGATTGTTTCACTTCATTTTATTTTTTGGTTTTTGGGCCACACCTGGCAGTGCTGAGGGGCTCTGCCTTTGAATTTAGGCAGGTTCAGGGGATCATATGTAGTATCAGGGATTGAACTTGGGTCAGCTGTGTGCAAGGCAAATACCCTACCAAATTTATTATCTCACTGGTTCCCTTCTGATTATTAAAAAAAATAGGAGTCACATCTGATAGTACATAGGTGTTCCAGGACCCCTCCACGGTGTGTATTAGGGCACATTGCATATGTGTGTAGGGGGCCATGCAGTACAAGGATAGCATTCAGAGCTTTGCATATATTTTAACTGTGCTCTACTACTTGAGTTATCTCCCATTTTTAACTGATTTGTTTCCTTTGTTATTGCTGTTGTTCTTTATATACACTGTACACTAACTTCTTATATATTTTTTGTGGATCACACCCGTTTGATTCTCAGGGGTTACTCCTGGCTATGAGCTCAAAAATCACTCCTGGCTTGGGGGGACCATATGGGACGCCGGGGGATCAAACCACAGTCTGTCCTAGGCTAGCGCTTGCACGACAGACTTGCCTTACCTCTAGTCCACTGTTCTGGCCCCTAACTTCTTATATTAACTTATTTGTAGGGTGCCTTTTTGCTCATATATTTTCTTTTGCTATGTAAAAATTTTTCCTTTTTTATTGTTAAATTATCTTTATTTAAACACCGTGATTACAAACATGATTGCAGTTGTATGATTATAGTCATGTAAAAACACCCCCCTTCACCAGTGCAAGATTCCTACCACCAATTTCCCAGATCTCCCTCCTCCCCAACCCACACCTGTACTCGAGACAGGCTTTCTACTTCCCTCATTCATTCACATTGTTATGATAGTTCTCAGTGTAGTTTGTAAAAGCTTTTCAACTTAACGTAATTCCAATAGTTTCTTTGCTTTCATTTTCCTTCCCATTGGGGTCAAATCCCGAAGGACATCGCTGATATCATGGAATGTTTCTCACCTGTGTTATTTTCATCATTAGGTGTTGGGAAAACTGGGCAGTCACATACAAAGGATGAAACTGGATCATTCTCTGCCCCTATATATAAAAGTAAATTTGAAATTAATCTATGGCCTGGATGTAACAACCGGCCCCCCCACAATGTAAAGTATACTGAAGGTAACACAGGTGAGAATTCTTGGCACCACATGTGGTTCCCCTAAGTACCACTAGAGGTCACTCGGAACACAGAGTCAGGAAAGCCTCTGACACCAACGAGGGACCACCTGTCTTAACAGCCTCCCCAAGTGAACAACTCTACAGTTAATAGTGGTCGCATCCACAACCTTGTTGATCTTCAATTCACTTTGTTCTATTAATTATTAAGAGAGATACTGAGATCTCCAAGTATAATTCTGGACTTGTCTATTTTCACGGACCACATTTTGAGTAGCAGATATCACCCTCGTTCTATAATACCTGGACGTTTATTCTGACCTTCCAGCTAACGTCCAAATGAGTGCTTACAGAGCACATTCTCCTTTTCCTGTGGAAGCACTTACCACTGTGTTAATTGCCTATTGATTTTTCTGTCAGCCCTACTAGATCATTGTGTCCTAGACAACAGTAACGGGATTTTGTTATATTCATAAATGAAAGACAATAAAATATGATACATCATACATATTCAATCCATAATACATATCTGATTATATAAGAAAGTTTTCAAGGTGCAATAAACAAACCTGTAGCATAATTAAAATCAGGAGAACAGAAAGTAATGAATTCGGAGAACTGCTGCAGTGAATGGCAGTGGAACTATTAGGACCTTGAGATTTAGCAACAATGATTAGGGAGGGCATGACTCTTCGTAGGGTGAGAAATGAAGAGAGAAAGTTGGTGAAACATTGGACAGCAGGTTTCATTATCACCTTAATCTAGGAGGGTTGTTTCCTCCCCTCCCCTTCCCTCTCAGTCTCCCTCCTTCACTCCCCCTCTCCTTCCCTCTTTTTCCCTCCCTCCCTCCCTCCTTTTTCTCCCTCCCTCCCTCCCTTCCTGCCCCTTCCTTCCTCCCTCCCTGCCTTCCTTCCTTCCTTCCTTCCTTCCTTCCTTCCTTCCTTCCTTCCTTCCTTCCTTCCTTCCTTCCTTCCTTCCTTCCTTCCTTCCTTCCTTCCTTCCTTCCTTCCTTCCTTCCTTCCTTCCTTCCTCCTTTTTGTATTTATTTAGGCAAGGAATCTAGGGCCTCCCACACGTGGACAAGTGCTTTACCACTGAGCCTTCCCTTCTCTTTGTTGCTGTTACTATGAAGATTAGTGGTGTGTGTGTGTGTGTGTGTGTGTGTGTGTGTGTGTGTGTGATGCATGCTTTGTGGTACTGCTTGTGCATTTAATTGTGGTGCTCAGTGGGGTCTTCCCTCAGGTTGCTGTCCTTGTACATTCAGCTACAGTGCTCCTGAGCTCCCTTAGCTGCAAGGCTGGCACACCTGCCTGTGGGGCACACCACACTCTTCAAAATGATGGTCACACAAACCCAGCTGCATTGGGCTGGGAAGGGCTATGGCATCCAGATCTTATCAGGATCTCAGAGGTGTCAGGCACAAACTACAGGGTAGCCTGGATCAAGTTCTGTTCATGGAGTAACGCTGGGGATCAAATTCAGTCTTGAAGAAAGCCAGTCTTAGCCATGAAGTCAGCTTCCTGCCATCTAAATTACAGGGAGGGTCATATACTTTTTTTTTTTTTTTAAAGCAGTGAGCAATGGTCATGGAGTGAACTGGTAGAAAAGTGAAAAAGTAAAAACTTCCTGGGACACTTTATCTTCCATCTGTTTTCCGCTGTACTTTCAACTGTATGCAATAAATCTGAGCCCGTCCCCCATTTTCCTCCTCATGCTACTTAGGTCGCCTCTCCCTTAGAAGTTGACTGACAGCTATTTTGGAAGAGATCAATTTAATCAAGTTGTGAGCTATATAGAGATAGAATATGACCATATTAATTTCATGAGACTTTGTTCACGTTTTTCTCTTCTGTCCTTAACTATGGATAGTATTTTGATTCATTGATCATGCATAATATACTTTTTTTGGGGGCCAAACCCAGTGATGCCCAGGGGTTACTGCTGGCTATGAGCTCAGAAATCGCTGCTGGCTTGGCGGACCATATGGGACTCCGGGAATCAAACCGAGGTCTGTCCTGGGTCAGCCACTTGCAAGGCAAAGGCTCTACCACTGCACTATTGCTCTGGCCCCATGCATCGTATCTTCATAGAGAAATTCGAGAGAGTTAATCATAGTAGTTTCCTTTTCAAGGGCCATGTTGTAGCCACTCATATACTTACTCTATGGGCTTATTTAAAACCTTATCTTTTTAGGAGCTAGATACAAATTTGAGAAGATCTTTACTGTTAAGGAGCTTATGGTTTAGTAGAAAATAGTAATTGTTAAACAATAGTTTTAGATTTTGAATGAATCTTTGCTCTTGCTACTTTGCTCTTGTGCTACTTTGAGATCAACCCCACTATACTTCTTTGGGCCATACCTAGCAGTGCTCAGGGCTTACTCATGGATAGGGCAATCATATGGAGTGCACAGGATCAAACTTGGATATACTGTATGCAAAGTTCTTCCCCACAATACTATCTCTCCAGTCCTTCTCTTACAATTCTTGTTTGAAGAGTCTTTTATGCAGATGCATTAATCTGGCTTCTCCAATTGGCTGGAAAGTCCTGTACAGCTACACTCAAGTCTGGTATCTCAGTGCTAGATACCAGATACCATTGTTGGGGGATCAGGGACACACCCAGTGATGCTCAGGGCTTACTCCTGGTTCTGCACTCAGGGATCACCCTTGGTTATGAAAGTGGGACCATATGGGGTGCCCAGGAATGAACTTGGGTCAACTGCTTACAAGACAAATACCCTTCTTGTTATGCTATATATAGCTCCTGCCCAATTCATCCATCTTTCTGATGCTTTTTCTTGTGCTGTTTCATGCAATAGTCTAGTCCAGGTATTCTTTTTTTTTTTTTTGGGGGGGTCACACCAGGTGGCGCTCAGGGATTACTCCTGGATTTCAGCTCAGAAATTGCTCCTGGAAGGCTCCGGGGACCATATGGGATGCTGGGATTCGAACCACCGTCCTTCTGCATGCAAGGCAAATGGCCTACTTCCATCCTATCTCTCCCGCCCTAGTCCAGGTTTCTTTATAGCAAGATGTCTGATTCCACTAGGAATAAAGCGGAGCTGCAGATTTCTTAAAAAGAAAGAACCAGAAATGGCATTTCTGCTACATTTTATTGCTCCAGAAAAGTTGTAAGGCCAGCTGTAACTCAAGATGAGAGGTAATAGACATAATGGACGAAACAGCATCCACTTAGAGAGAAGAATTGATAGTAACCCTTTAGGGAGAATAGCTCCCACAGACACAAGTAATAACCATTGTTAGAATGAAGCAAGTTGCTCTTCCTCACAGAGTGGTTAAGAACCTGACCTGTGGGCCTGGAGAGATAGCACAGCGGTGTATGCAAGCAGCCGATCCAGGACCAAAGGTGGTTGGTTCGAATCCCGGTGTCCCATATGGTCCCCCGTGCCTGCCAGGAGCTATTTCTGAGCCAGGAGTAACCCCTGAGCACCGCCGGGTGTGACCCAAAAACCAAAAAGAAAGAAAAAGAACTTGACCTGTGTTGTGTTACTTCAGGCGAGTCTTATACTACTAGTTCAATGGCATTAGGAATTATTTTTATCCATTTTATAAGCAAGCAAATGATGTTTGCTCAAGTTTCCACAAACAATGCCAAATCAAAGATCTAGCAAATGGCTGCATCAGGATTCCTGCTCAGGGAGATTGATTATTGTAGCCTTGTGTAAGACAGTTGAGTTGAATGGGAAGAACTCAGTCTGTGGCCTCACCCCCCTGAAACAAATGCCACAAGAGAGGCCAGTGGGGTCAGATAAGCGAGTTCAGCAACATTGTCAGAAAATGTGTCCACTAAATTGGACTTAGATGCTGATAGGTTGGAAATACCATGAGCAAATGCTGGAAGAGTAGAAACAGGGATGGAATCAAGGCTTTCTATACAGTTTTGCTTGGGCTGACTCCATTTAGGGAGAAGCAGTAACAGAGGCAAACAAAAAATTAGGTTCATAGTAAAGAGTGACTTGAATACCAGGTTGAGATATTTGGACTTTTATTTATTTATTGTTAGAATATATTTTTTAGTTTTTGTGGCCATACCCAGTGATACTCAGAGGTTATTCCTGTCTCTGTCCTCAGGAATTACCCATTGGTGGGCTCAGGGGACCATATGGAAGAAAGAAATGGAAATTGGGTTGACCATGTGCAAGGCAAACACTGTACTATATCTCCAGCCCTAATTTTTTTCGGCCACACCCATTTGATGCTCAGGGGTTACTCATGGCTAAGCACTCAGAAATTGCCCCTGGTTTGGGGGGGACCACATGGGACAACGGGGGATCGAACCATGGTCCTTCCTTGGCTAGTAGTTGCAAGGCAGACACCTTACCGCTAGCGCCACCTCACGGGCCCCTCCAGCCCTGATTATTTTTAACTTTTATTTAATAGAAACTTGGGAGAACGTTTTGTAAAAGAAGGCCTATTTAAAATGGATAAAATCACAGGAGTACACAGAAATGCAGATACTGAGGCAGGATGGATGAAGGAAGGCTTCTCAATGGGTGAGGTAATCGGGAACACAGGCTTGGAGTTCTTCCTTGTCATGGGGAGGAGTACAGAATACTAGATATTGAGTGTGGTAGTGGAAAAGGAGCCAAAAATGGGCATAGGATAAGCAGTCATAGCAATGAAAAAAACAGAAACAGGGAAGACTTAAATCATATACAGATGTTTATAGTATACAGTTTAAATTTTGGACCATTTTATTGATTTCAGACAGTGTTATCAACCTCATGAGGGATCAAGGTGGACTCGGGAGAACTAATCCAAAAATGGGAGTCATTACTTTACATTTCAATTAAAATAATAATAATAAAAATAATAAAATTAATTTTTTGCTTTTTTGGCCACACCCAGGAGTGCCTTGGGTTAACGCTAGCTCTGTTATCAATTCTGGCATACTGAAGGAACCATATTTGGTGCTGGGGCTCAAACCTGTGTGCACTGTAAGCTGCCTCACCCCTGTGCCAGCCCCAGGGAATCATTGTTTACTAAGTAAAAGCAACACTTTTGGGGCCAGAGCGATAGCTCAACAGTAGGGCATTTGTCTTTCATGCAGCTGATCCAGGACTGACCTTGGTTCGATCCCCAGCACCCCATATGGTCCTCCAATCCAGGAGCAATTTCTGAGCACATAGCCACCAGGAATAACACCTGAGCATCACTGGGTGTGGCCCAAAAACCAAAAAAAAAAAAAAAAAAAAAAGGAAAATGCAACACTTTTATTTCTCATTAATTCTGTAAGACGTTATGGCCAACAGATATGATTTGCTCTTCTTTTCTTTGCCACACTCAATAAAACCCAAATGGATCCCTGTGAATTTGTGATCTACTCCATTAACTCTATGTGTCTCAGGGCCGGCGAGGTGGTGCTAGAGGTAAGGTGTCTGCCTTGCAAGTGCTAGCCAAGGAAGGACCGTGGTTCGATCCCCCGGCATCCCATATGGTCCCCCCAAGCCAGGGGTAATTTCTGAGCACTTAGCCAGGAGTAACCCCTGAGCATCAAATGAGTGTGGCCCCCAAAAACCAAAAAAAAAAAAAACCAACCAAAACCCCCCCCCCAAAAAAACCAAAACTCTATGTGTCTCCTATCCACCCTCTCCCCCTGATTTCCTCACATTAATCTCTCTCTCTCTGTCTCTGTCTCTCTCTGTTTCTCTCTCTCTCTCTGTCTCTCTCTCTCCCTTCTCTCTCTCTCTTAGTTGGATGGGGTGTGTTGGGCCATACCTGGTGGTTCTCAGAGGCTATTCCTGGCTCTGTACTCATGAGTTATTCCTGGTGGTGCTTAGGGAATATACAGAGCTGAGGACTGAACCAGGTTGACCACATGCAAAGCAAGGTCCTTAGTCCTGTTCTAGCTCTCCTGCCCTCTCTCATCATCCTCATAAGAGGTTCTGCCCTATATCAGGGCATTCAGTACTCACCAGGACACTCTGTCTTGTAAAGAGGCAGTGGAAAATGTAATAGCCAGAGTGTCAAGATATGTGTGCTGACCTGGGTCAGAGGAGAATGAAGAATATTGATGATGTTCACAGGGCAGATGGTGATGGGGAATTCACAATCAGATAAACCAAATACACAAGAACAAGTTGGATGTGGCCTTAAGATCTGGCAAGTATCAGGAGTGAGTCTGGCTGCTCCTAATCTGGTAAGGCTCTTCATCTCCATACAGAGAGGCAGATGGAGGGCAGGACAATAAAAACAAAACAAAACACTGAGGCTCCTTAGGACTCTGGAGAAACTGGATCTTTCCTTAGCATATAAGGCACTATGTGCATGAGGGAGGCTATACTGGCTGGATTTTTCTTTTCTTCTTTGGTGCCAAATCTGATGGTGCTGGGAATTAATCCTGGCTTAGTGTTGTAAGGGTTCGTCCTGAAAGTTCTTGAAGGGACCATATGGTGCCAGAGATCAAACCCAGGCCTCCTGCATGCAAAGCATGTGCTCATCCCTTTGAGATAACTCTCTGGTTAATTTAGTTAATTTACCAGTTAAATAAACTATTCAGTTTTTCTTTCTCTCTCCAATTAAAAAAATAATTTTAGGAGCTGCAGAGCTAGTCCAGGGCAGGAGTTAAGGCATTTGGTCTTGCATGGGCACCACCAGGAGTGACCATAGAGCACTGTGCTTAGGAATAGCTCCTGAGCACAGCTGGGCTTCTGTCACCTAAATTATTTTTAGCTGTATATTACATAATTCATAACAAAATTTCAAGTAAAAAGACGAAAAAGTAGGGGATTTACAGTTTTCCTTCAGGTTTGAGTTTCTGTTCAAGGATTGTAAACTTTGGGCATTGCTCAGGCCAGTGCTCAACTTTTTCACCACCATAGAGGAAAAGAAGCTTTTCAATTGAGAGATTTAAAGTGGGGTATGAGGGGGGTTTGCAGTCATACTTAAAGAAAGTAAAGGATAAGGGGCAGGAGAGATAGCACAGCAGTAGGGCTTTTACTTGGCATGAGGCCAAACTCAGGATGGACCTGGGTTCGATTCCTGGCATCCTATATGGTCCCCTGAGCCTGCCAGGAACTATTTCTGAGCACAGAGCCAGGAGTAATCCCTGAGTGCTGCTGGGTGTGGCCTATTCCCCCCCCCAAATAAGTAAAAAATAAAGTAGGGGCTGTAGAGACAGCACGCTGGTAGGGCATTAGCCTTGCACACAGCTGATTCAGGACAGATGATGGTTCAAATCCCAGCATACCATATGGTCCCCTGTGCCTGCCATGAGTGATTTCTGAGCACAGAGCCAGGAGTAACCCCTTAGTGCTGCCAGCTGTGACCCCCTTCCCCAAATAAAAGAAAGTAAAGGATACTGAGCTGGAGACATAGTACGACCTACCAGGTGCTTGCCTTACACATTGCTGACATATGTTCAATCCCAGGCATCCCATACAGTCTTCAAAGTACTGCCAGGAAAAAATCTGGAGCATTGCTGGGTATGGTCCATCCCTCCACTCCCAACTAAAGGGTTTCTGTTCCCCTTAACCTAGCAGGGAGAAAGAGAAAAGAATAAGTCTTGGATAGAAAGGCTATGAGCTAATGCCTTGTTCCCTTTGCACAAGGGATTTACTTTTCTATGAGTTCTGACAGGTTCAGGATGGAAGATTCTGTGATGCAGCTATGATGAAGGATTTTCACTCTGATTAGAATTACACTCTGGCAAATGAACAGGAACCGTCGGCAATCAAGGAGCTGCTTAACAGGACGTGTGATGCCACGTCTGAAGTGGGTGGTTAATTTATTACTTGCTTTCTTGTTTTTCATTTGCTTCAGATCAGGATTCTGGGGTGTTGGGACTGGCATCTGGGATTTGAATATTTAATCTGGTTGGCCCCCACTCTTCCGCCTCATTACTGACTCTCATTCTCAAGATCATCAGCTACTCAAGGAGGTGAGGTGATGTGCTGCAGCTGGGCACATGTACTTTGTCAAGTCCCTGATTATTTGGATAAGTTGTCTGTCTGGTCCTGTGATGAAGGGAAAGGTTTTGTATAGGAGCTGGTGTCTGAGACCTAGACTTCATTAATGATATTCTAGATCAATTAATTATTGTCTGTGTTGGTACAGGACTTCCAGTGTATACTACTAATATCCACAACAGTTGCAGTTTCAACCAATTTTACAACAGAATGGCCAAATCATACTTTTCGTTTTGTGTTTCTGTTTTTGTGGGAGCCATATCTGGTGGATACTTGACGGGGTTGTCAGGGCTATATCCTATCATGAGGGAAGTCAGTTCTGGGACTGACTTAGGGACATCACCCACGCCAGGTACCTGTGTCAGATAACATCCCTTTGAGTGTGCTCCTTGACAGTGATCTTTTTTTTTTTTTAAATTGAATTTATGGAATTAAAGTATGTAGTGGGTTTTGATTTTAAGGTACTTTGAGGCTTTCTCTCCAGATGTTGTTGTTTCTTGTGGTTTTGGTATTTTTTTTTTTTTTTTTTTTGTGGTGATGGAGTTCTAATCCAGAACCTCACAGATGAAAAGCATACATTTGGGGCCAGAGAGATAGCATGGAGGTAAGGCGTTTGCCTTTCATGCAGAATGACAGTGGTTCGAATCCCGGCATCCCATATGGTCCCCTGTGCCTGCCAGGGTGAGATTTCTGAACATAGAGCCAGGAGGAACCCCTGAGCACTGCCGGGTGTGACCCAAAAACCAAAAAAAAAAAAAAAAAAAAAGAAAAAGAAAAAAAAAAGAAGCATACATTTACCACTGAGCCACATCCCTATCTCTGAGTCATACCCTGCTCAGGGGTTACTTTTGTCTCTCCACTTAGGAATCACTCCTAGCCATGCTTTGGGTACCATATAGGATGCCAGGGGTTGAACCAGGGTCAGCTGTACACAAGGTACATGCTTACCTGCTGTATTATCTCTCCAACTCCTGATTTTGTTTTAGATATAACAAAGTTCAGTGCCCAACTTTAGATGTTGAAAATAGACAATAATTTAGAAATACATAAAATGAGTCCTCACCTTATATTTTAGCAGTAACTACTCAACACTTCTAGAGTATTCATCTATAAAATGTGTTGCTTTCTTTATGGGCCTACAGATGTGGGATTTAAATTTAATCTTACTTATATTCTTTGTTATAGTTTTCAAAAATGCTCTAAACATTGTTTTCTCATTGGTAAAAATAGAGATAATGATACTTATTGCAGTGAGGATGAATAAAATTTTATTAAAATGGTATTTTAGGGACCGGAGAGATAGCACAGTGGTTGGGCGTTTGCCTTACATGCAGAAGGATGGTGGTTCGAACCCCAGCATCCCATATGGTCCCCCGAGCCTGCCAGGAGCGATTTCTGAGCATAGAGCCAGGGGTAGCTCCTGAGTGCTGCTGGATGTAACCCCCCCCAAAAAAAAGGTATTTTAGACTGGCACTGAGTGATAGTACAGCAAGTACAGTGCTTGCCTTTCACATAGCCAACATGGGTTTGATCTCTAGCACCTCATATGGCCCCCCCAATTCTGCCAGAAATAACTTCTAAGTGCCGAGCCAGGAGTTCACCCTGAGCACTGCCACATGTGGGCCCCAAACCAACTCCCTGGCACAAATAACCCCCCGGTATTTTAAGAATCAGTGGGATTAAGGTGCATACTTGCCTGTGACTGCCCCTGGTTTGATCCCTGGCTACCTGGGTGCAGTACTGGAGGTACCTCAGCACTTCTGGGGTGGCCTTGGTGATTTCTGGCATAACAGTGACCAAGCAGCACCACATCACTGGGCCCTAGCATAGAACTACCAATCAGGCTGGCTGAGAATCACCAATGGGCCCCCCAGGTTTCTTGAGCACCACTTGGGGTGTCCCTACAAATAAAGACAACACACAAAATTGTGCTTGTAAAATAACCTGGTTCTGTGCCTGAGAAAAGGTAGTTGAGACTGAGGGTCAGGGGTTAGGGATAAGATGAGGCTGAGAGGGTGATTTTAGTATAATCAGGATGACTTGTCAGTATTGACAAAAAAAACCCAGGATGATGTGGTGCCTCCTGGCTGTGGTGAATGAAGGCCTGCTACTGGGCAGTAATGTGGACTGGTCCCAGTTGGGAGCAGGGTGGTGGCACTCAGGAAGTTGCATGGATGAATGTGGTCATCAGTGTGGATCAGGATAACTATCACAAGAAGAGGACAATCAGGACAGGGCAGGCGGATTTTGGGGCTTACCAAAGCAGCTCTTGGCATTAGGTCTGACCCAGCCCAGCTGGACCAGTTCTTTGGTCTCAAAATTCCCCATGCACTGGACAGGAGGGGAAAGAAGGATGGGTGATTTTTCAGCATGAAAGGGCTTAGCCTAAGGCATATTTAGGCTCTTTTGAAACTCTAAGAGCTCTATGAATAATACGATCTAGCCGTTTTATTCTCCCTTGATGGATTCCTTTATATCATCAAATTACATCATTTGCTGTTGCTACTAGTTGAAGCTTTTAACTCCCTATCTTGGTTGAGCCAGGCGTGATGGGGGAAGGTGACTCAAGGTCGGTAATCTGGTCCAGGGCTCCTAAGTTTTCGCTCTGTTGTCTTTCTTTAGTAGATAAAAGGAGCCCAGGAGCACTATAGTCTGTTGAGTGACTTTCATTTATAACTTTAAAAGGGGTTGTCTGAAGGCTTCAAAAAAATAAAAATTTCCCAAGGTGGGAATTTTAATATTCAGAGATGCAGCTTGCTTTTGCAAGCAGAATTCTTTTGTTGCTGACAAAAATCAGAAAAGCTCTAGAGTTTGGGGCAGGGGAAGAGTCTTGTTTTTCAAAAATTGCTTCTGAAATCATTGTGCTATTGTTTTTTTTTGGTCACACCCGGCGGTGCTCAGGGGTTACTCCTGGCTGTCCGCTCAGAAATAGCTCCTGGCAGGCACGGGGGACCATATGGGACACCGGGATCCAAACCAATCACCTTTGGTCCTGGATCGGCTGCTTGCAAGGCAAACGCCGCTGTACTATCTCTCCAGGCCCCTCTATTGTTAAGAAAATGCTTATCTTGTGGATAACAGGGACATCATCCCCACCACCCATCTGGCTTCATGAAGGGCTTCTAGTGTCTCCTTGCTCAAGGCTTTGATTGTGGGCTCCATGACAGGTCTTCTGGAACTAGGGAGGGACCTTCCCAAATTTCCCTGGCCATTCACCACTGTTAGCTGCGAGTATATTCTGGAACTTGCCTCTGTATTGCCTCAACTGCCCCTTTCTCAAAGTAAAAACATTAGACACACGGTGAACCCATGTTTATGTCTTTGACATGTCTCCTGCCCCCTTGGCCAGGACTGTAGGGTCATGAAAAGAGGCTCCACCAAAGCAAAGTTATGCCTTGGCCAGAAACTCTTTTCCCTTCTCTTCTTAAACTGGGAGTAGAGATAATATATATTTGAAGGATTTAAGGGTTGAAGAGAAATTTTAAGAGCATTTTCAGTTCAGAGTTATGTTATATATTATAAATATTTCACTTATTTAAAGAATTTGAATTTTTTGTGGTTATTTGTTGGGTTAATTGGTTTCCCACTTCAGTTATCTTTTTCTGTTTCTCCAGTGCTGGGGATCAAATTTAGGGCCTTACATGTGAGACATTTACTCTACCACTGAGTTATATTTCTGGCACTTTGTGGTTGTTTCCTTCTTTTTTTTTTTGGGGGGGGGAGTGGATTTGAGCCACACATGACAGTGCTCTGAGATTACTCTTGGCAGTGCTCATGGGATCATATGTAGTAAAGTGTTGGTTTCATGTAAGGCAAATGCCTTAACCCCTATATTATTTCTTGGGCTCTTCTGTGGTTGGTTTTAATCATTTGTTACTACTTGCCAATAATACTTTTCTGGGCTGGAAAGATAGTCCAGTGGGTTGGGCACTTGCCTTGTACAAGGCAAATCCTAGTTCAATCCCCAGCATTTTATAGGTTCCCCTGAACCTGCCAGGAGTGATTCCTGAGAACAGAGTCAGGAATAATCCCTGAGCACAGCTGGGTGTAGCCTTAAAAACAAATCAAATCCAAACCGTAACAAATAAAATAAAATGATACAAAAAATTAAAATCCTTTTTTTTTTTTTTGGTTTTTGGGCCACACCCTGTTTTTTTTTTTTTTTTTTTTTTTTTTTTTTGTTTTTTTGTTTTTTTGTTTTTTTTTTTTTTTTGGTTTTTGGGCCACACCCGTTTGACGCTCAGGGGTTACTCCTGGCTATGTGCTCAGAAATCGCCCCTGGCTTGGGGGGACCATATGGGACGCCGGGGGATCGAACCGCGGTCCTTCCTTGGCTAGCGCTTGCAAGGCAGACACCTTACCTCCAGCGCCACCTACCCGGCCCCTGGGCCACACCCTGTGACGCTCAGGGGTTACTCCTGGCTATGCGCTCAGAAGTTGCTCCTGGCTTCTTGGGGGACCATATGGGATGCCGGGGGATCGAACCGCGGTCCGTCCTAGGCTAGCGCAGGCAAGGCAGGCACCTTACCTCCATCGCCACCGCCCGGCCCCGAAATCCTTTTCTTTAATAAAACACAGCACTGGGGCAGAAGTGGTAGTGAAGTAGTAGGGTGTTTGCCTTGCACGCGGCTGACTTAGGGCGGACTGTGCTTCTATCCCCCACCTTGCATATCATATGGTTTCCCAATCCAGGAAAGATTTCTGAGTGTAGAGCCAAGAGTAACCCCTGAGCGTCACTGGGTATGGCCCCAAAACCAAGAAAACCAAAAAAAAAAAAAAAAAAAAAAAAACACAAAACAACAGCCAAAAAACCCCAGAGCTTTGTGGTATACAGTACTATGAATGTTGGGAGATGTTTACAGTTTGATTTTTACTAAGTAATTAAGACAGAAAACAGTATTAATCAAGCCAATAGCTCCTCTCCGCCTTTATTGACCCTCTTCTCAGCCCAACTATCTGAAATTTTGTCCCTATAATGTTGTTGCCTTTGTAAGTAATAAGTCATTTCACTGGAGTGCATGCTGTGCAGGGAGAACATCTGGGTTTGATCTAGGAACCATATGCTTCCCCTACCCCCGAAACCTCTAATAGTACCAAGCTAGAAATAGCCCGAATATCACAGGATATTGTCCAAAGACAAAAGAACTTAAACCCACATGAAACAATATGAAAATTCTGAGCTTTTTTTTTGTTTTTGGACCACACCTGCTCAGAGAGTGCTCCTGACTCTATGCTCAAGTTTTACTCCTAGAGGTGCACAGGGGATGGTATGTAATTCTAGGGATCGAACCATGATTGGTTGTATACAAGGCAAGCACCTTAATCTCAGCTATTTCTCCAATGTCTAAATTATATTTTGGTCTAATTTTTATTATAATACCACGATTTACCAAGTTGTTCATAATACAGTCATTTCAGGCATTAAAATGTTCAAACACCAACCCAACCACCAGTGTCACCTCCCCTTCACCAGTGTCCTCACCACCATTGCCTGCTTTTTAGTAGTCAAAATTTACTTCATTCTGTTTGTTACAACTCCTAAGAGCAAATGAGTGGCCGGAGTGGTGGCGCAGTGGTAGTGTGTTTGCCTTGCATGTGGCTGATCTAGGATGGACCACAGTTCGATCCCCCGGCGTCCCATATGGTCCCCCAAGCCAGGAGCGATTTCTGAGCACATAGCCAGGAGTAACCACTGAGCGTCACTGGGTATGGCCCAAAATCAAAAACGAAAATGAAAAAGAGCAGGTGAAATTATTAAAACTTACATCAACAAGAGTCAATTTGAAGTAACTATTATATCTTTCTATGGTGTTACTAAAGTCAGTGTCTAAGGATTTAGTGGGCTCTGGTTGGTGCTAGTTGAGCTTTCTGTTACTTTTAAGACTCTGAGTTTGCTAGATTACCGTGTAATTTTCCCACTAGATTTTTTATGACACTCCTGGACTGACACTGCTAGAAGATATTTTTTTGTTTGTTTGTTTTTGGGTCACACCTGGCAGCGCTCAGGGGTCACTCCTAGCTCTAAGCTCAGAAATCGCTCCTGGCAGGCTCGGGGGACCATATGGGATGCCGGGATTCGAACCACCATCCTTCTACATGCAAGGCAAATGTCCCACCTCCATGTTTTCTCTCCGCCCCCCTGCTATAAGATATTGAAGCGTTGCATGTCTGCCTGAGGCTGCATGGCTCAGGATTTACAGATCTAAAATAAATTTGGTGGCTTTGAAGTTTGATAAGTTAGATAGAAGAGCTGGACTATTTCTGATGAAGGTTGTAACTTGTAGGGTGTGGTTCAGGCAGAAAGGAAAATCTGCTTCCCCTCACTTTGAGATTGCCACAGATAATTTTTAAACTCTAAGTTAAAAAAAATTGCTAGGACTGGAGCAGGTAGGGCACTTGCTTTTTACAAGGCTGACCTGGGTTTGATCTCTGGCACCCCATATGTTTTTCCAGCCTGCCAGGAGTAAGTCCTGAGAGTGAGTGAGTGTGAGTCCAGGTGTGAGTCCAAAATCAAAATCAAAATTGCTGAAGGCCAAGGGGTGTGGGTGACCGCGCACCCCACATATTCAATGGAACTCTGGATGAATTTTCCACCGCCTGCCTGAATAGCCACAAAGTTTGCATAGCCCCGAACCAACAGGAAACTCTGCAAATAAATTTAGCTCAGCACAAAGAATCTGGCTTAACCAGATTCCTTAACCTTTCCATGGAACCTGTTTTTGTGCCTGCTCTCAAGCACATAGTTATAGATATGTTTTTGTAAAGTTTAAATTGTGATCCTTATTGCTTGCACAAAAGAAAGATCTAAATGGAAAATAGGCTAAACAAAAAATTGTATTTGCGTAAATATCAATTAGCTATTTGTTTAAGAATTTGCTTCCCCTCCCCTCATCCTGCCAGGTTCCTCCTTATCCTTCCCGCCATCAAAATGTGCTCCCATTGGTTAAAATTGTTGTACTTGTACAAATCTGATTGGTTTATGTTTCAATCCTATGTTACTACTCCTCCCACTGGAGCAGGGCATAAAAACCCTGCTCTCCCCTCAATAAAGCCTCTCGACTGGCATACGTCACCCTGAGCGTTTTACTAACTTCTACAGCTTAATTTTTTAGGTGTTCACAAAAGAGCTTAACACTCGCGAATTATCTGTAGTTGCCTTCTGCCTTCTGTCCTGGTTGAGAGAAAGCTGCTGGCCGGAATTCTCTCCCAGTAAAGGGCAGGAGCGAAGGCAATTGCAAAGGGGCCTGAATGATAGCACAGAGGGTAGGATGTTTGTCTTGTATGGAACTCATCAGGATTAATCCCTGGTATCCCATATGGTCCTCAGAGCCTGCCAGGAGTATTGCTGAGTGGGGAGCCAAAAGTAACCCCTGAGAACAGCTGGGTATGGCCCCCAAATAAAAAATTTGCTGAGGGCATGTCTTTTGAACACTTTTCTTTTTTCTTTTTGGATTTTGGGTCACACCCGGCGGTGCTCAGGGGTTATTCCTGGCTCTGTGCTCAGAAGTCACTCCTGGCAGGCTTGGGGGACCATATGAGATGCCGAGAATTGACTGTGGTCCATTCCAGGTTGGTCGAGTGCAAGGCAAATGCCCTACCTCTGTGCTATCTCTCCAGCCCCTGGAATACTAGTTTTTGTTTTGTCTCTAGTTGAGGAACATTTGAGCTGTTATCAGATTTTGGGCAAAGATGTTAAAATATTTGCCAAATGAGTTTTTATATGAGCATAGGTTTTCATTTCACTTGGCAAATGCTTATATGTTGTAGTGCTATGTGGTCTGAAAGCATATTTTTAACGCAAGCTGTTTTCCAAAGTGGTAGTACCATTTTGTATTTCCAGAAGAAACACACGAGCATTCTAGTTTCTGTATCGCCTCAGCAACACTTGTTATTGTTATTTTTCTTCCTTAGCCATTCCCACTGGTATGTATCCATATCCCATTGTAGCTTGGTTTTCTGTTTACCAAATGATCAATAATAGTGAAATATTTTAGTTGACTATACATTTTCTTTAGTGTCTGCTCAATACTTTTTTGTCACTTCTCTTACTATGTTGTTTTCTTCTTACAGTTTGCGAGCTTTCTAAGTGTTCTAAATACAAGTCTCTGATATATATTGTGATTTGAACATATTTTATTTCTAACTACAGTTCATCTTTTTGTTCTCTTGATGTTGTTGGAGAGCAGTTCTTAATTTTGATAAAGTACAATTTATTGATTTGTTCTTTCATAACTAGTACATTTGGTGTAGCTAAGAAGTCTTTGCCTAGTCCTGGGTAAAAAGGGAGTAAAAAAAGGACTTTCTCATATGTGTTTTAGGCATTTTATAATTTTGGATTATAGGCTTATCATTTTGTTAACTTTTTATATTGAATGCAGTAAAAAGTCTGACTTTTCTCCTCCTCTTCTCCCTCCACCTTCTTCTCCTCCATCTATTCCTTTTCATTTTCCTTTCCCTTTCCCTTTTGTTTTTGGGCCACAGATGGAGATGCTGAGGGGTTACTCTTGGCTCTGCACTCAGAAATTGCTCCTGGTGGGTTTGGGGACCATATAGGATACTGGGAATTGAGCCTTGGTAGGCCATGGCAACGGCAAGCACCCCATCTTCTATACTGTCAATCTGGCCCTCATCTTCACCTTTTGATACCTTCCTTCTTCAGCACCAGGTTTTGTTGATTAACCTTTGTACCTTTTATATTTTAATTTTTTTTGGTTTTTGGGTCACACCCAGTGATGCTCAAGGGTTATTTCTGGCTCTGCATTTAGAAATCACTCCTGAGGTCGGGAAGGTGGCGTTAGAGGTAAGGTGTCTGCCTTGCAAGCGCTAGCGTAGGACAGACCGCGGTTCCATCCCCTGGCGTCCCATATAGTCCCCCCAAGCCAGGAGCGATTTTTGAGCGCATAGCCAGGAGTAATCCCTGAGCGTCAAACGGGTGTGGCCCAAAACCCAAAAAGAATCCCGGCATCCCATATGGTCCCCCGAGCCTGCTAGGAGCAATTTCTGAGCATAGAGCCAGGAGTAACCCCTGAGCACTGCCAGGTGTGACCCCTCCCTCCAAAAAAGAAATCACTGCTGTCAGGCTCAGGGGACCATATAGAATGGTGGGAATTGAACCACCGTCAGTCCTGGGTCAGCCATGTGCAAGGCAAATGCCCTACTGCTGTGCTATCTCTCTGGCCCCTAAATTTTTTTTTTTTTGGTTTTTGAGTCACACCCAGCAGTGCTCAGGGGTTACCACCATCTTTCTGCATGAAAGGCAAACGCCTTACCTCCATGCTATCTCTCCGACCCCAAATATTTTTTTTTTATGGACCACAACTAATGGTGGCCAGTGCTTACTCTTGGCTTGGTGCTCAGGAATCACTTCTGGAGGTGTTCAGGAGATCATATGGGATGCTGAGGATTAAACCTGGGTTGTCTGTATGCAAGACAAGTGCCTTCCCAGATATACTATGACTCCAATCCTCCAATCACACACTTGGCTACTGCTTTTGCATATTTAGTAGCATGGCTGCCTATTTGTGATGCTGGGGATGATAGCAACAGTGCTAGTAACTACATTCAGTGGTGGGGGTTGAGGTAGGGCTGGAACTCAAGGCCTTGTGTGTACAAGGCAGCTTTCTACCCTAACGTCACATCTCCAGGCACCTATGATTATGGCTTTACAAAATTAATTAAAAATTTTTTTGAGACCACTGTAAATTATAAGTCCTTCATATCTGTATTTTAGGCTTATAGTGACAGTGAATTAGGGCCATTTCCACCCCCCAGTGTTGACTTTCCTCTACCAGAGTTCCTAACAAGCATGCTGTACCTCCACCCTCAGTCCCAGGTCTACCAGTGTAGCAGATCCATTACAAAATTAAGATTTTACTAGTTCACTTTTTTTTTTAAATTACTATAT
This sequence comes from Suncus etruscus, assembly GCF_024139225.1. Taxonomy (NCBI): domain Eukaryota; kingdom Metazoa; phylum Chordata; class Mammalia; order Eulipotyphla; family Soricidae; genus Suncus; species Suncus etruscus. The sequence continues at coordinate 52,862,658 of NC_064861.1, forward strand.
TTATTTAAAATTGTGTTTTATGACCCAGATGCCCAACAACAGATGAGTTGCTAAAGAAACTTTGGTAAATCTATTTGTTTACTTTCTTTAAAAAAAAGTTTGTTTTGGGCTTCATCCAGTGTTTTACTTACAGGGGTCCTGGCAGTGCTCAGGGACCTCTACGCAGTGCCATATGAGGCAAGTGTCCTACTCATGGCCCGTTGTACTGTCTCTCCACCCTCCCTCTTCCTTTAAATTGAATATATTTTGTTTTCTAATTGATGCCTTGTTTAACTTCATTTTAATTTTGTTTTGAGGCCTCACGTAGTGGTGCTCAGGGCTTACTCCTGGTCTGTACTCAGGAATCATTTCTGCTGGGTTCAGGGGACCATATGTGGTATTGGAGAAAGAACCTGGGCATAAATCTATGCACATCTAGGAGCCTACCTGCTGTACTGGCTCTCTGGCCCCTGTGACGTCTTTAAAAATAACAGTTTCCTTACCTGTATTACATCACCTTGGTCTTAAAGTTGTCCAATTTGAAGAAGCTCAAAAAGGTATTCAGTTTTATATAATTCTAGAGTACTATGATAACTGTACTTAGTTTCTTTTTCTCCTTTTTCATTCTGGAGGAGAGTTAAGTTCTATCTTTTTTTTTTTTTAAAGTACAAACCAGGATTTATTGGAGATATTGAGAAAAGGGAGGGAGATGAAAAGAAAATGGTCAAGAAGTAAGACACTAGAGAGAGCCCATTCACAGCCCAGCAGAGAAGCAAGAATTCACATCTCAAGAGGGAAGACTCGGGACACATGTGCTCAGGCACCATGGACTCAGATATGTGCTTGGTTTGAATTTTTTTAGTTTATGGAATCACTGTGAAATACAAAGTTAAACCTTGTTCATGACTGAGTTTCAGTAGGACAGTGTTGGATCATCCATCCAGATCTTTCAGGAGGGTAAGTCTTGCCCTGAAAGTTTCTCAGTCTAGTAACAAGCCATAAGGAATTAACTTTTGCATCAGTGAGGCAAGATGTTAGAGTGGGCAAAGGACCAAACCCAGGTCCTCCACATTCAAGGTATTCACTCTACCACAGAGCCCCTATTAACACCTTAAGGAAAATTTATCTGAGTCTTCCCAGTAGTGCTTGGAAGCATTGAGACCATTCCCTCAATGATACTCAACTCAGCAATGCTCCTAGCCCGACACTACAACTATCAGTGCTTCAGGGGCCAGGCTGTGCCTGTACTGAATCCAGGTCCAGGTGCATGAAGGCAGTGCTCCAACATTTTGTTTGAATAATCTCCCTGACTTTTTTTTTTTTTTTTTGGTTTTTGGGCCACACCCGGCAGTGTCAAGGGTTACTTCTGGCTGTCTGCTCAGAAATAGCTCCTGGCAGGCACGGGGGACCATATGGGACACCGAGATTTGAACCAACCACCTTAGGTCCTGGATTGGCTGCTTGCAAGGCAAACGCCGCTGTGCTATTTCTCCGGGCCCATCTCCCTGACTCTTTAAAAATAATTTATTTTTTCTTTTAGTTTTTGGGTCACAACTTGTGGTGCTCAGGGCTTACTCCTGGCTCTGTACTTAGATCACACTATCAGTGCTCTGAGGGACCATCTGTGGTGCTGGGGATCAAACCCAGGTCAGTTGCATGCAAGGCAAGTGCTCTGTCCTCTGTACTATCTCCTTGGTTCTTGCAAATATTTTGTTAAAGTAATTACATAAAGTCTATGCTATATATTTGTTGTGGATGAATGTTTGTGTTCCCCAATCTCCCAGATTATAATGTAAAAGTCTTGACCCTCTAATATGAAATTTAGAATCAGCATCTTGGGGAGACCATTAGTGTTAGAGACAGGTTAGAGACAGATATCACCAGACTTGTCCCTGATCTTGCCTATCCAGGGTCCTTGGAACGAATGGCCTCTGCAAGCTCTTTCTTTTTTTTTGCTAAGTGAGGATGCAGCAAGAAAGTAGTTTCTGTCTACAAGTCAGAATTCGAGCACTCACCAGAAATAAAATTTGGAGCTAGAGTGACAGTTTAATAGGCTAATACCTGCTATGCAAGCAGGAGGCCAGGCTCAGTCCCTGAAATCACATCAGGAACAAACCCTGAGCACTGAGCCAGGAGTAATCCCTTAGTACTGTGAGGTGGGGCACTCAACCCATCCTCTTGACAAAGACAAGGAAATCAAAAGAAATAAAATTGTGTAGCACCGTATGGTGCTTAAATAAATATATTATAAAAATTATGTAGCACCTTGATCTTAGACTTCCTATTCTCAGCCTCTCAGAATTATGCATAACGAATCTCTGTTGTGACCTAGTATATGGAATTTACTATGGCAACCTAAGAAGATTAATATAACATCTTTAATGAGTCAGATTCTAATCCCAAGATAATATGATACTATTTCACCTGAGAAGATTTTATGTTACACTCTCAATTACCTTTTCTGATCTATTTTGTTTTTGTTGTCAAACCTTTTACTTTGACCTGGGATATATTCTATATTATAAATTTTGCTTTAGGCAGGTTTCATTTAAAGCACTTAAAAAAATTGTGCTTACCTTTATTCATTCCATTTCTAGGGTTCTTCATTTCTTTGTGTGAACTCAAGTTTCTATTTGGTGTCATTTTCCTTGTGTCTGAATAACTTCCTTTGAAATTTCTTATTGTGCAGGTCTACTTGTAATAAGCTCATTTTCTTTTCTCCCAAGAAAGTCTTTATTTCACCTTCATTCATGAAAGATATTTTCACTAGGATATAGAATTCTTTTTTTTTTTTTTAATTTTTGGGTCACACCGGTGATGCTCAGGGGTTACTCCTGGCTATGCACTCAGAAATCGCTCCTGGCTTGGGGGACCATATGGGATGCTGGGGGATCAAACCGCTGTCTGTCCTAGGCTAGTGCGGGTAAGGCCTCACCACTTGCACCATCTAGAATTCTACATCAACTCTTTCTTTTTCTAGAAACTTAGTGTTATTCCATGTTGGGGCTGCGAGAGAGTTCAAGAGGTTGAGCATATGTTCTACATGTGCAAAGCCTTGAGTTCAATCCTGGATATTGCGTTGCTTTGGAGGAGCCCTGATAGCCAGCCAGCCAACCTCCCTCCTCCTCCCTCCCTCCCTCCCTCCCCCTCCCTTCCTCCCCCTCCCTCCGTCCTTTCCTTCCTCCCCCTCCCTCCCTCCTTTCCTCACTCCCCCTCCCTTCCTCCCTCCCTTTCTCCCCCCTCTCCTCCCTCCCCCTCCCTCCCTCCCCCTCCCTTCCTCCCCCTCCCTCCGTCCTTTCCTTCCTCCCCCTCCCTCCCTCCTTTCCTCACTCCCCCTCCCTTCCTCCCTCCCTTTCTCCCCCCTCTCCTCCCTCCCCCTCCCTCCCTCTTCCCCTCCCTCCCTCCTTTCCACACTCCCCCTCCCTTCCTCCCTCCCTTACTCTCTCCCTCCCTTCCTTCACCCTTCCTTTCTCCTTTCCTCCCTTCCTCCCTCCTTCTCTCTCCTTCCCTTTTCCTCTTCCTCCTTCCCTTCCTCCCTCCTTCTCTCTCTTTTTCCCTCCCTCCCTGACATCCTTCCTTCCTTCCTTCCTTCCTTCCTTCCTTCCTTCCTTCCTTCCTTCCTTCCTTCCTTCCTTCCTTCCTTCCTTCCTTCCTTCCTTCCTTCCTTCCTTCCTTCCTTCCTTCCTTCCTTCCTTCCTTCCTTTCTTCCTTCCCTCCCTTTTCTTGTTTCCTTTTAGGCACAGTGGTTTACAGTACTGTTAGGGTATCATGCTTGCCACTTTACCTCCTTTCCAGAGTGACCACTTCTCTCTACTATTGTCCTATTGTCATAGAGTCCCTTCACTGACCTATCCCTCCCACAGTGGAAATTTTCTATTAGGGACCAACTCTTCATTTCTATTGCTTTTTTGGTATTAGTTATTCTTTGAATATATTTCTTTCTATCCTGTTCTACTTGTGTTATAGTTTTTTTTTCAGCAAATATTTCTTTTTATTTATTTATTTATTTTTTTTATAATTTTTATTATGAATTATGACAACAAAAGATGCAAAGAAAGAGGATAAGGTAAAGTTACAGTGGAAGGACAATCACCCATAACATAATTATCAGAAGAAGTCCCCTTGCTGATATCTTAACTTTGAATTTTCACCAAAGAAAGTTAAGATAAATAAAACAGAATCCATGTGCAATTACTTTTTCCCTCAAGTCCCCAGATTGTAGCACATTATAATATTTCTTAACAGCACACAAGGCAATCTAAAGCCATCAAACTTACGTAACTCCTTAAACATTAGAGGCATAGTATTCTTTACATTTCCATGTACATGCATATTAGCTTAAGTTAACCTCGAATTTTAAGTGGGTGTGTTTTAAGGATTAGAGTCAAAGGAGCACAGTAAAAACGGTGTTAGAGTGGCAATTGTTGTTTGCATAGGCCCACCAAAATATGAGAGGCATGGAAAGGAATAGCCTTGGCCTAAATACAAAGAGATCCTACCCCTGAAGTTTCCTGGCATAAGACCAGCTCTAGGCCTCAGAAAAGTTATCGTTCGCTCCAAGACATTGTCCGTAGCGCCAACACACTTATCACACAGTCTCTGTTGTTGGTCTCATGTTTCTGTATTAAAGATTCTGGAATCTGCATGTCCTACATTGAAGTCATGATGTGGAGTGCCTTTTCGTTTCACCTCACCATGAAAGGGGAATGCAGGAAGCCCTGTCCTGTAAGCAGGTTGTTGTTGTTAAGTCTTCTCAGTGTTAAGGGAAGTCTCTTTTGAGCAGGACGATGTCTGAGCAGTGGTAGGGTCTTCCGTGGTAGGGGATTGCTTCCAGGTGATGTTATAGACAAACCTCACCATAAAGGGGCAATACAGCAAGCCCTGTCCAGTAAACAGGTCATTGTTCTTGTTGTCTTCTCAGTGTTAAGGGATGTCTCTTTTGAGTAGATCGATGTCTGAGCAGCTGTAGGGTCGTCCCTGGTACAGGAATGCCTCCGGGTGATGTTATATACAACCTTGGATGTTTTGTAAATGTCTTCTGTAGATCAAGGGGTAAATGGAGAATGCCCATTCTTCTGAGGCCTGTGCCAGGTCTTTATGTCAATGTTCAGGGTGTAAGGTCTCATTGCACTACAAGATTTGTGAGTTCCCATTTCTATTAGATAAGAACTTATTGGTATGTATAGTATTTTCCTATGTTATTGTGCCTACGCAAACAAGATATAAAGCCACGTGGTGCTATCAGATATATGGGGGCATAAGAACATTTCCAACAAGACCCATGACTTGGTTCAAACATAAGTATTAAACTGAGGGATTCTTTCACACCAAATTCCATATTGAGCAGTTCATAAAGAGAAGATAAAAAACATGGGGGGTGGGATCATCACTGTATAAGAAAGTATTTAGCAAAAGTTATAGCCGTCAAAGAAAACACCCATAAAATGTTGAAAAGATATGTGTCCTTTTTATGCCTTTTAAAATAGTTGGGTGGGTGTTAACTCTAGGGCACCACTTTGGTCTGTGAATTAGGACTCAACAGTACTTAAGTTAGAAAGGGTAAAAAAGGAGTAATGATGATAGGAGTTAAAGAAGTTAAAGAGAAATATGAACTTATGAAGGGGTATGCAAAAGGGCAGAGTACAAAATGGACATTCTGCATACATAAAAACATAATTCAATGATAGTGAGTACTATTAATGTTTCTTGTGAGAGTACTATTAATGTTTCTTGAGCGCGGGGGCACACAGACTGGACAGAGATTACCAGTGCCAGCCAAACCTCCTCCTCCTAGGGACCCAACTCACCGGCTTGCCCAGGGGTGTGGCCCGGGGAAGCCCTGGAGATCTGGAACAAGGCGGCAGAGGGGTGCTGGGGTTACCCAAATCCCGCACCCCCCCCTAGGCCTGGCCAAGCAGGCCTCCGGCATGGCGTGGGCCTGCCAAACCTCTTCCTGCTAGACTCCCGGCTCCCAGGAAGGAGAGATCCTTCAAGAAGCTGGGAGAACAGAAGTTCAGAGCCCCACCCAGACCCTCCCTAAGGAGCCGCATGGATAGTGGGGGAAGGCCTAGGGTACCTTCAAACTCCACCAAGGGACCCAACTCACCGGCTTGCCCAGGGGTGTGGCCCGGGGAAGCCCTGGAGATCTGGAGCAAGGCGGCAGAGGGGTGCTGGGGTTACCCAAATCCCGCACCCCCCCCTAGGCCTGGCCAAGCAGGCCTCCGGCATGGCGTGGGCCTGCCAAACCTCTTCCTGCTAGACTCCCGGCTCCCAGGAAGCAAATATTTCTTTTTAAATACAATACATATAGGTTTGTATTGATATTTATCTTGACAAATCACAGTTGTCTGTTATTAATTTTCCCAACAGTTCTTTTTTTGTTCTTTCTCTCTTTGCTTTGTTATTTTTTTTTGGGGGGGTAGCCACTCCTGGCAGTGCTAGGGGTTACTCCTGGCTCTGTGCTCAGGAGTCACTCCAGGCAGTGTTTGGGGGGCAGTATGGGATTCAGAGGATGGAACACTGGTTGGCCATGTGTAGGCAAATAAATGCCCTACCCACAGTACTATTTCATTCTGGCTTTAAGAAATTTAGTCACAGGCCCGGAGAGATAGCACAGCGGTGTTTGCCTTGCAAGCAGCCGATCCAGGACCAAAGGTGGTTGGTTTGAATCCCGGTATCCCATATAGTCCCCCGTGCCTGCCAGGAGCTATTTCTGAGCAGACGGCCAGGAGTAACCCCTGAGCACCGCCGGGTGTGGCCCAAAAACCAAAACCAAAAAAAAAAAAAAAAAAAAAAAAAGAAATTTAGTCACGGGGCCGGGTAGGTGTTGCTGGAGGTAAGGTGTCTGCCTTGCAAGCGCTAGCCAAGGAAGGACCGCGGTTCGATCCCCCGGCGTCCCATATGGTCCCCCCAAGCCAGGGGCGATTTCTGAGCACATAGCCAGGAGTAACCCCTGAGCATCAAACGGGTGTGGCCCAAAAACCAAAAAAAAAAAAAAAAAAAAAAAAAAGAAATTTAGTCACCATGAAGTTACAAAATTATTCATGATTGGGTTTCAAGTATACAATGCTTCAACACCAATCCCTTCACTAGTGTCCATTTCCTTCCTCCAGTGCCTCCAACTATTTACCTCCCATTTACCATTGCTTTTATGAGAGGTATTTTATATATTAATATATATATACACATATTTGTAAAAAAATAACATTTTGTCCAGTGCTTTCCAGTACGGTTGCTGAAAGTGTTTCATACATGACCCTTTATATCCCTTTTCAGCACCACCTCCTCCTCCTGGCTGAATGCTTCCTTCCACCATAGATGTTGCCCTCTCCCTGTCCTCTCTCAAAGCCCCCTAAATAAATGACTTGTTTCCTACTGAAGAACAGTTCTCATGTTCTTAGACTAGCACCTTGATCTTAGACTTCCTATTCTCAGCCTCTCAGAATTATGCATAACAAATTTCTGTTGTCACCCAATATATGGAATTTACTATGGCAACCTAAGAAGATTAGCCCAATCCTAATGGTAGTTCTTTTATTCTGCATTAATCATCTTCCATGAAGAAAGAGGTTAGGTGGCTTTGGGTATTTGAACAGCAATTTTATTTATGATTTATTTATTTAGTTTTGATTTTTGGGAGAGGGTAGGACACATCTGATGATGTTTAAAGGTTACTCCTGAACTCAGAGGTCATTTCTGGTGGTGCTTGGGGGGTACCATATGGGATCCTGGTGATCTAACCTGGGCCTGTATGTGTCAGGCAAACACCCTACCCATTGTGCTATCTCTCCAACCTGGAACTCTGATTTTTAAAGACAGAAAATGAAATCTTGGACTTGATAAATAGGGAGAGACAGAGAGAGATAGAAAGACAGAGACTGAGGCAGAGAGACAGACAGACAGACAGACAGACAGACAGACAGATACACACACAGAGCTCAATGGACTGAATGAATGTTTTGCTTGCAGGAGACCTGGCTTCCAATCCTACCCTCTTGTACTCCCCTCATCACCCCTGAACACCAGGCCAGGAGTAGCCTCTGGATGTGGCTCAAACAAGCTGAAAAAATTGTGTGTTTGTTGATGGAGAGATAGTATAATGGTAAGGCATGATCCCCTGTACCTTATGAGGTCTCCTGAGCCCAGGAGTGATCCCTTTATGCAGAACCAGGAGTAAACCCTGAGTATTGCCAGGTGTGGCTATCCAAAACACAACACAACAAAACAAAACAAACCAGGGTGGGAGGAAAATGGGAGACATTGGTGATAGTGATAGGAAGGGTGCAATGGAGAAGGATGGTGTATATTGTATGACTTAAACCCAACAATGAACAATTTTGTAAACATGGTACTTAAATAAAGCAATAAAAAACAAACAAAAATAAAAGCAAAAAAGGAGTTTTTCTGGGATTCCCATTATACCATTTGATATTGCTCTACAGCTCACGGGTACTTTGGTTTTATTTTTTTGTGTGTGTGTGTGCTTCAGTTTGAGAAATTTTGACTGACTCATATTCAAATTTACTGATTTTTCTGGGTTAATTATATCATGTTTAATGATTAGTCTGTGAAAGGCTTTCTTCATCTTGGTTACAGCTATATACATTCCTAACAGTTCCCACTTAGTTCTTGTTATGATTTTTTTTGTTAAAATCACTCCTCTGATCTTGCACACCAGCCACCTGTCCACTAATGCCTTCAATTAATTCCCCATTAATTCCAAAATTTGTATTATGTGACTCCGATTCTGTTGATTACTTTGTCCTTTGACAGTGGCGCCTTTTCTTTCTTTCCTGACCTCCTTTTGTATATACATGTAACTTTTAGTTAAATCCTTAGCTAGGACCGAAGAGGCTTAAGTAAATACATTTTGGGATTTTTTTCCTTTTTGCATCATACCTTGTGGTAATTAGGGACTACTTCTGGCTCTATGCTCAGGAGTGACCCTGGGAATTGAACTAGCATTAACTGAAGTGGCCGCACACAACAAGTACATAAGGGTGTATTGCCCCCAGAAGCTCCTTTGCTGTTTCTCCCATGAGATGGGTGTTCCATACAGGGTCCTTAGGGATCTGCTCTTTCCTTTCAGTTAAAAGAGAATCTAATGGTCTTTGTATTTGTAACATGTATTCCTATTCTTTATTTGGGCTAGATAATTTGTTCAGTTCCCTTTGCCCAATTGCAATGGGTTACTGTGATAAGAGCTAATAGTCCCTCAATAAACTGGAGATGTGAGAGTGTCAATAGTAGCTGTTCAGGGATAGTTTATGATGCAGTGGTATGACTTAGGTATGAAGCATTTGAATAGTAGTTTACTCATTGTACTTACTCAGTAGCTTCTTTTCCTCCCTGAAAATTTATAGTTTAATTTAGAGATCATATACAGTGATGCTTGGTGCTTATTCCTGGTTCTATTCAGGGAATACTCCTGGTATAAGATGTTATATGCTGTATATAAGAGATCAAACCTAGGTTGGCTGCATGCAAGGCAAGCGTTCTATCTGTTGTACTATTTCTATGACTCCCGTATTTTTTTGTGGGCCACACCCGTTGATGCTCAGGGGTTACCCCTGGCTATGAGCTCAGAAATTGCTTCTGGCTTGGGGGCACCATATGGGATGCCAGGGGATCAAACTGCGGTTCGTCCTAGGCTAGCCCTTGCAAGGCAGATGCCTTACCTCTAGCACCACCACTCCGGCCCTGGCCCCCATATATTTTTTTATGTAGATTGAGTTCCTACACTATATTTCATCCCAGTCAGTACAAGCCCTGACTACAATGTTCAGGAAAATAAAAACTATTTTATGAGTGTCCCATTAGGTATAATTAAAAGAAAAATCCCTCTGCTCCCCTTAATGATCATTGATGTTGGAGGGGGGAATGCATACAGGCCTGGCAGTGGTGCTGCTGTGAAATCACTGTAAGTAGCTCTAACACCACACTGTGGTCTTGCACACTTGGCTGTGCTGCTTGCTGAGTTTTGTTCCTTCAATTGCTGTGTTTGTACATGTGCTCTCCAGGAGTTGCTGTAGTGCCCAGACAAGTGCTCACTAGGGGTTTGTGCTTCCTGACCATGGTGCTTTTTTCATTTTTTTAGTTGTGGTGCTTCTCAGTGGCCACACCCCCTTTTGTAGTATTCCCACAACTAATTGCAGAGCAGCCAAAAATCAATGGTGGTACCAGCTGTCACAGAATGCAGAACTCCTAGGCTCCAAAAATGTAGCAGGGTTATTCTTGGCATCTCTAGCACACTAGAGATTTGGACTTGTGACCATATGCTTGCAAGGCACTTGTGCTAAGTCCCTGCTCTACTCCTCTAGGCCCTTTGATATTATATTTTATCCAACACCACATAATTTGAGGCAAAAATAATTTGAGATGAACATTCCAGTGAGTCAGTTGGCCAGTGGAACATGGTTGAGTGTCCATGAGCAATGTTTTATCTGTTAGGCTATTTGGACAGGGAAATGAAAATAGGAGTAAAGGCAAGGAAAAAGAAAGGTGAGTTGCAACACTGGAGCTTTAACAAGGTAAGGTCCCAACATAAAAAAAAAAATAGAACCTCATTGCATTTCGTAAAAGACTTTGAGAATTCCATGGCAATACATTTTGGTGTTAGGTATTGAAGCCAGGATCTCACACATACATTTAAGCTACATCTCTGACTTCTATGATATTTTTTTCTCATACCTGACTGTACTCAGGGATTACTCCTGACTCCTCTACTTACAGATTACTCCAGACAGTGCTTGGGGGATCTAATGGGATGTCAAAGATTAAAAACCCAGGTTAGCTGTATGCCTTATCCATGGCCCCATGGCAATATTAAAAATATACATTCCAGGTTTAAATGTCTTCCTAATAAACGGAAGATGACACTTAGGTTTTCCCCTTTCTCTTCTTATCTCCTCCTAGTGTAAAGCCTAGAGCAGAAGGGATTCCATTTTGTCAACCCAAATTTGTTTTCATTTAAGGTTTATCAGGCTAAATTTCTATCCCAACAATAATGACACAGACCCTAATGTTTTATAGATTATAGTATAGTTCCCTAGATATCTATCCATAAAAGGACATGATTAAACATCCTGAAACACCCTAGACAACAGCCAATTAACTTAAAGGTCAGTACATCCTATATAACCCTGCTTGAGACCACTGTAGGGGCTTGCCTCTTGTGGGAGTTGACCATGATCATTTTGTTGATTGATGGAATAAAGATTTGCTTTGCTTTATTTGGGTAGTCTTGTCCTTTGACTCTGGACCCTAAAATTGGGGGCTCATCTGGGACTGAACATGATAGACCAAGTCATCAATATAGCTACCAAGGTCTCACAGATACTCTGAGACCTTCTTGAGGTAGTTGAAGGCCTAAGGAAAACAGAGCTCTGGGTGTGGCCTGAAGGGAAAAAGTGGACACAGAATCGTCCCTGGGCTGGAGGTAGAGCAGGGATGCCCCACTTCCCCCTGAGGCAGGAGCCATGAGATTTGCAGCAGGAGCTGAGAGGTTTGCAGCAGGACCTGCGAGGTTTGGAGGAGTCCTAGGAGTCACAGCAAGAACTGCAAGATAGGAAGGACTCCCATTGACCCATTGTTCTGGAGAGGGTCAAGGGTTGCTATAGAATCATATTACAGTGGTCTTAGAAAATGTGATCTTTTTAGGGGCCGGAATGATAGCATGGAGGTAGGGTGTTTGCCTTGCATGCAGAAGAATGGTGGTTCGAACCCCGGCATCCCATTTGGTCTCCTGAGTTTGCCAGGAGCAATTTCTGAGTCTAGAGCCAGGAGTAACCTCTGAGCGCTGCCAGTTGTGACCCAAAAAACAAACCAAACCAAAACAAAACAAAAAAAGAAAATGTGACCTTTATAAATGATAGGAAATCAAGGTTTTCCAAGTGGAATTCAAAATTATATGCATAAATTTCTGTGTTTTCTGTGTTCTGTAAATTTGAAAAACATTTACTTTTTCTCTTTTCTTGGCACCTTCAGTATTTTTTATGCTTCAAGGCATATTGGTTTGCATAAATACAGGCAGAAAATTTTCCTTTTTGTAGTGGGGATTGCCCTCATGCAGACAGGAAATTTTAAAAGTCAGCTAGGGGACCCCAAAGTCCTCTTTCAGGGAAACAGAATTGAAAGGGGTTGAGGTTAAATGGTAGTATCAGGTCCAGTAATAATTGGTACGTTTGGGGCCAGAGCAATAGCATAGCGGTAGGGCATTTGCCTTGCATGCAGCCGATCCAGGACAGACCTTGGTTTGATCCCTGGCATCCCATATGGTCCCCCGAGCCAGAGCAATTTGTGAACGCATAGCAGGAGTAATCCCTGAGTGCTATTGGGTGTGGCCCCCAAAGCAAAACAAAACAAAACACAAAACAAAAAAATTAATGGTACTGTTACAAGTACTCCAATGACCTCAGGAAGATCATAGAGGTGGACTGGCCTAGGGAAATTGAAAACTATCTAGGATGTCTAGATAACATTAAATGGCCATAGCCTGGGCTCTTCTCTCAGCATTGACAGAGGATGAGAGGCACAGGACCACCTCTGTCTCATCATGACATCAACCAAGCCTGGGTAACCCAGACATGACTGGTAAAGTACTAATGCCTTTATTGATAAACCACTTGCTCTGTCCTTGACCAATTCCCAGAAAATTTCTGGAAATAGTGGGGTGTCCCAAATGGAGATTTCTCTAGTCTATCTGGCAAAGGAATAAACCGAGTTCATTCAGCATCTGGCAAGGTTCATTGTGAAGGTGGAGAGAAAAACAGTTTTTTTCTGTAACTGGAAGAATTAAATTTATTCTGGTGGACTTACTGGTTGTAAAATATGGTAATAAAAAAAGCTGTACATGCTATCACTAGTCTGACTAGGATAATGGAAGCCAGGACTTTATCAGGGATAACTTAGGTTGAAGAGGACAGTAGAAGAACTAACTCAGAATGGTGATTTATGTGCTGCTACTAAACTTAGTGGGAGCCCTGTTAGTATACTAAGCAGAGGACATTAAGTGCTTTCTCTCCCTGCAACACCTCCCTGCAAACTGGAAATTGAGATATAATAGTATAGTATAGTATAGTATAGTATAGTATAGTATAGTATAGTATAGTATACTACACATATAGTATAGTAGAGTAGTAAAGAGCCGCATAGTAGTATAGAGCTTTTCCTGAGGAAGACTGGCAGCAAATGCTCAGGGAACAGGTATAGTGCTATTATGCTTTGATTTTTATTGCTTTAATTTTTGTGTCACCATCCCAGAGAGAGCATCTTTTACTACTCTGTCCTCCGAAGGATAGAGAAGACCATTTACTGCTCTAGGACCTGATTCCTCTGTCTAATTGATTGATATTTTTCAGATGTTGATAACTGCAAACCCGAACCAGTCAATTGCCTGGACCCTCATTAAGAGCCAAGGTAGCATGAGATTTCACCCCTTCTTATAGGTAGAGCCTACAATCTTTTGCCAGTCTGAAGAAGTTACAGAATGTGAACCTTTGCCAATACTCCCCTTAATGACTTCTAAGGTGGTGAAATCTCTAAGGAAAATGTAAAGGTTTGTAGAAAATCTTTCAAGGGAGTGAGGGTAAGAGGGGCCACAGGAACTAACAAAAATTTAGCAGGAATTATAGCCTATTCTGAAACAAATTAGCAAGGAGGCCAACAACCCTCACATTCCGTCTCTGCATGCGACTGTATTCTAGGGCTTTATATTGTTGTCCTCTCCACTCCAACAGCTGTTTTAATGGCAGGATTGTAGAAGACACAGGAATCGCATTATTCTTTAAGGTGGGGAGTCATCCTCCCAGACCTCCTACAGATTCAGTTGACTCAGCTACCAGAACCAGGGCAGAATGCAGATTGTCCTATGCTTCTGCTGACAGCAGTGACCAGGCGACAACTGGCTGGAATAAATACCCCCATTTCCTTGTGGACTATACCTGGACTTTTACCCAGACTGTGGATGGAGGGTTTGTGGGTCAAACTGTCACCCTCGGGATTCCTCTCCCAAACTTTGACTTAAGCGATTTGTTTGGGGGTTTCTGATTATGTTCCACAAGATCTCCTCACCCATTTTATACAGGCTCACTTAAGTGTAGTAAAAATGATTGTGCTAAGGTTCCCGTAGGGTCAGGGATGAGGGACTTCAGGGAGAGTCAAGGATTTGACTCAGGTCCAAGAAAAGAGGAGGAAATGTGAAGCCTACATCGGAAGGGACTCCATTTTGTCAACCCAATTTAAGTTTCCATTTAAGGATAACAAAGCTAAGTTTTCATTTAAAGGCTAAGTTTCTATCCCAACAATAATGATACAGACCCCAAGGCTCTATAAACCACAGTATACTTCCCTGCACGTCTAGCCATAAAAAGACATGATGAAACACCTGAGAAACACCCTAGAAACATCCTAGACAACAGCTAATCAACTTAAAGGTCAAGACTTCCTGCTTCTAAACTTCCTTTATAATCTGGTTTGTGATCCCTGAGGGGAGGATCACTTCCTGCAGGAGGTAACCCTAATTAGCCAGTTTGTAGTTTGTTGATTGATGGAATAAAACTTTGCTTTGCTTTATTTCAATTGTGTGGTCTCGTGCTCCACTTGGACTCTAATACCAGTTCAAAAATGCTGTCATTCCTAGCTGACCAGCTTTCTCTTGTAGACTCAATAGTACAACTCGGTGAAATGCGTGTGTTGGGAGGGAGATAAGCAGAGGTTGGGAAATGCATGGGGAAGGTATTAATGAGTTAGGACCACTCATGTGCCACTTCTAGGACCCAGGCCAGAACAAGAACATGAAGTTCATCTCTTCTCAGTTTGCTCTAAGGGTGGATAGAATGGGAGCTGCAGGAAGTCTGAGGATGGTGAGTGTTCAAGGAAAGATACTTTTTTCCTGATTATCTGTGACACAGAGAAGCCTTTAGTGATCTTGCTCTTGATTTTCTAATTTCGCAATAGAAAGGAAGATTAATCATTTTTGGGGTAATTAATAGGTGCACTGAACCTTTTGTTCACATATACACAAGCCATTAACAGAGCAAAGTACCAGCTGGAGGCAGGTGATTTTCTAGCTCCTCCAGAGAATGCTTCAGTGAGGAATAGCTTTTAAAGTTTCAAGTGCATTCTTACTAAAAATAGGTTTGCAGGACTGAGTTGAACACCCATGTTTAGATATCTCTGGTGTTTATTAATGGGACATCCAGAGTGTGTTATTCTACACTCTGGAATTTTACAAGTATATTCTCATGGATTCCACAAGTATATTCACTCTACAGGTTCATTTTAACTCCTTATTTGTCCATTTTATTTTGTTGCTAATTTTTTGTCCCTAGTCAGCTATGCTGGGGCCTACTTTTAGTGCTGGGGGGGGGGCATGCAGTGCTAGGAATCGAAGCAGAGGCTCCTACATGCAGAGCAAGAGGCTAGCTCTTTGAACTATCTCTCGGCACCAGTATTTGTCTAGTTTAGCATTTCCTCTCTCACTTGCCTCCTATTTTCCTCACACACCTATCAGTTGTGATCAGGATTGAGCAGCCAGCAGGCCCTTGAGATTTTGTCTTATCAGCTACAGGTGTTCTGAAGTTCCTGTTGGCTCCAGAATGGCAGAGGCATTAGTAGGACATGTTGGCATTTATTTAGAAATGGTCTTTCTTAGATGTTCCAGATATGCCTCAATTCATCATCTACCACTTCCTCTCACCTCTCCATGCACACTGGCATTCATAACATAACCTGACCTAGGTAGAATTTAGGAGAGTCTCAATTATTTTTATTCTGTAATTTTTTAACCTGCTTCTATGTCTTGTTCTATGATCTTATTTATGTAGTCCTTTAACAGCTTATACTGATATAGGGGTCAAGGAGATTTCTCAGTGGTCAGGGGCACATGCGTTGCATGCACTGAGGCCTGAGCAACACAGATACTTGAATAACATGGGATCCTGAGGTGGTCGTGGGGGTCCCCAGCAGCTCTTCATATTTGGGCTCTCGCATTGAACCACCCAGTCTGGCTGACTGAGTATCACTGGGTGTACCACAGTCCACTGGGGACTGCTTGGAAGGCCCTCAAATTCTTCCAGTATATAATCTCCTTTTTTTTCTCCTTCAGTTTTCATCTTCAGACATTCCTTACCTTGGTGAAATCACTATCCGAGTTACCTCACCCATAAACTAACCCAGATTCCTGTCTTCCTTATCTAAAATAAATAACTGACAGTGATTGAAAAGACAGGGAATAAAAAGGAACACCATGCATCATTTCCTTATCCCCACGATCCTGTTTTCTATTTGTCCATCCCCAAACCTCTTTTTAGTACTCAGCTGTGGTAATACTTGATTGAAAAATCAAAGAACACATCGCCTCATTTCTTTGGTTGTTGTTTGCTTTAGGGCACAATCTGGTGGTGCTCAGGGGTTACTCCTGATTCTGTGCTCAGGAATCACTCCTTGCAGTGCTTGGTGGACTACGTGTGGTGCTGAGGGTTGAACTCAGGTTGGCTGAATGCAAGATAAGTGCCCTACCCACTGTACTCTTTCTGATCCTCAAAGAACACATCTTCAAAATGAATTGTTTTTATTTCTTAAGGCCTGTTATGTATATTTGAAGCATCTGTGTACCCATTCAGTCTATAGAGCACATTTGGTGAATAGTGGGTGACACATTGAATAGACTATTAGGTAAATCTCTCTATGAACTTTGTGTCTTAATAACCATTTTTAGTTAAGTTTAGTTAATTTCCTTTATATTACTGAAAAATCTGTCTTTTTCCTGGTAGATAATGAAGTATAAATCTTCCTCCTAAGGTTTCCTAGTAAATGCACTTAAAATTAGCAGATCCTTACTAATAAGATTCATTTAATTGGCCCACAGCTTTCTTTTTTTTAAAATAATATCTTTAATTAAGCACCATGATGATAAACATGCTTGTAGTTGGGTTTCAGTAATATAAAGAATACATCCCTTCACCAGAGCAACATTCCCACTACCAATGCCCCCATCTTCCTTACCTCCACTCCTACCTTTATTCGAGGCAGGCATTCTACTTCTCTCACTCATAAGGTACTTTATTTTTATTAAAATTTTGTTTTTATTTTTTTGGACCACACATGATGATGTTTAGGGATTACTTCTTTTTTTTTTTTTTTTTTTTTTTTTTTTTTTTTTTTTTTTTGGTTTTTGGGCCACACCCTGTGACGCTCAGGGGTTACTCCTGGCTATGCGCTCAGAAGTTGCTCCTGGCTTCTTGGGGGACCATATGGGACGCCGGGGGATCGAACCGCGGTCCGTGCGCAGGCAAGGCAGGCACCTTAGCTCCAGCGCCACCGCCCGGCCCCAAGGGATTACTTCTGACTGCACTCAGAAATTATTCCTAATGTTCATATGGGATGCTGTGGATCAAATTCAAGTTGCTGCATGCAAGACATGTACTATCTTTCTGGTCCCTCTATTATCATTTTGTGGTTCATTTAATTGTTTCTTCTCTCTGTTATACCATAGTTACCTAGATACTATGAATCATATTTTAATTACATTTGTGTTCTTTCTAAGCTCCTAATACATCATCAGTTAGCTTGTCGGAGGAACTTAGAAGATTTGAAAAATGGTGAATATAGTAGCTAATCCTTATATGTTACAAGCGAGGCTTACTAGGTTAGGCATGATGTTGGGTAGCAAAAGAATGCCATGGGGTCTTTAGTTTATGTACATTTGTGCTGCATGTACTTACAAGTGAAACAAAAATTAGTTTTGTCCTCGAACACATTGAAACATGGCAACCCTATTGTTTCCCATATGCATTGCATGGGATATCAGAGAAAGGTGGATAAAGAGATTTTGCAGGGGGATTACTTTAGGAGGAATAATGCTTTTGTTGTATTTAGATATAAGTTCTGGTCTCTCTCTCTCTCTCTCTCTCTCTCTCTCTCTCTCTCTCCACATCTAGCGACACTCAGGAATTACTTCTGGCTGTGTGCTCAGAAATCGCTCCTGGGACATTGGGGATCAAACCAGGTCTGTTCTGGATCTGCTGCATGCAAGGCAAATGCCCTACCATTGTGCTATCTCTCTGGCCCCAAGTTCTTGTCTCTTAGTTGCATTTCCAGTGTGACTTGGCAAGACTGTAGAGTAATTTGTGAGGTACAGGTTAGTTGTATGCTGCATTCACATGAACAATACTTTTCAGTAACTGTAGAAAGGAGTGCTAAGTGTGGACTGAGATACAAAGTATAGGAAGCTGAATAAACACACTATTGGAGGGAAGTTAGGGCTCAAGAAGCATTTATTAGGGGAGAAGAAGGAAGAAATGACACAATCCAGGACAACTAGTTTATATCTAGTTTTCTTTTCTTTTCTTTTTTTTTGAACCACACCCAGAGATGCTCAGGGTTTACTTAAGTCCTGTGTTCAAGACTCACTCTTGGTGAGTGGAGCCAGTCACATGCAAAGCAAGTACCACAACCCCTCTCCTATCACTTGGGTCCATGTATGAATAGACAGAAGCTCCTAAGTAAGAGCAAGACCAAAATGGAGTCAAAAAGGGGAACAACACTGGCAACCAGAGAAGCAACCAAGATATTACACTTATAATTATTCCTTTATTCACAACACCAAAACGAGTGTGTTTTTCTCCCTGTAGGAGGTGCATCACATAGATGAACACTATTAGTATTTAAAAGAGCATTTAATTGCACTTTATAATTACTTTATGGATGAAGAAATGAAGGTTCAAAAATTTGCTAAAACCCAAGTAGCTTAGCAAACGACTAATGACAGAATGGGACTCCCCCAGATGATGATGCTCCAGCTTCTCACCTCAGCTTCAAGGTTTTGTTGTTTTTGTGGTGCCCACAATTAGACCAAGGTTGCATTCATGTAGAAGCAAACCCACATGAAAGGCAAGTGCTTTGTCTATGCATCATATCCTGTGCCCTCTCTCACCTGAGAAAGATACTGCTCAGTTGGGGAACAGTTCTGGTTTCTATCCCTACCTACCTACCTACCTACCTACCTACCTACCTACCTACCTACCTACCTACCTACCTACCTACCTACCTACCAACCTACGTACGTACGTACATACGTATCTATCTATCTATCTATCTATCTATCTATCTATCTATCTATCTATCTATCTATCTATCTATCTATCTATTTATCTATCTATCATTTATCACCTTCCTTCCTTCCTCTCCCCTCCTCTGGTTTCTACATCTATCTATATCTATCTATCTATCTATCTATCTATCTATCTATCTATCTATCTATCTATCTATCTATCTATCTATCTATCTATCTATCGTCTATCTACTTCTCTATCTCTCTATCTCTCTATCTATCTATTTATCTATCATCTATCTCTCTCTCTCTATCTATCTATCATCTACCTACCTACCTACCTATCTATCTATCTATCATCTACCTACCTACCTACCTACCTACCTACCTACCTACCTACATACCTACCTACCTACCTACCTGCCTGCCTGCCTGCCTGCCTGCCTGCCTGCCTGCCTGTCTGTCCGTCCGTCCGTCCGTCCATCTATCTATCTATCTATCTATCTATCTATCTATCTATCTATCTATCTATCTATCTATCTATCTATCTATCTATCTATCTATCTATCTATTACCTTCCTTCCTTTCTTGTTTCCCTCCTTCCTTCCTCTCCCCTCCTCTGGTTTCTACATCTATCTATCTATCTATCTATCTATCTATCTATCTATCTATCTATCTATCTATCTATCTATCTATCTATCTATCTATCTATCTATCTAATCTCCATCTATCATTATCTTCCTTCCCTCCTTTCTTCCCTCCCTCCCTCCTTCCCTCCCTCCATCCCTTCCTTTCCTTCCCTCCCTCCGTCCCTTCCCTCCCTCCCTCCCTCCCTCCCTCCCTCCCTCCCTCCCTCCCTCCCTCCTTCCTTCCTTCCTTCCTTCCTTCCTTCCTTCCTTCCTTCCTTCCTTCCTTCCTTCCTTCCTTCCTTCCTTCCTTCCTTCCTTCCTTCCTTCCTTCCTTCCTTCCCTCCTCTCCCTTCCCTCCCTCCCTCCCTCTCTCTAAATATGCAAGGGAACAATGCTACAAAAGGGATGAGAGTTGGTTCTGCCCTGCAGGTAGACATTTGGAGGTGCTGTCTCCTTTGGGAGTGGGACGCAGCCCACGGGGCAAGACCCCAATCAGCCATCCTGCTCCCTCCACTGTTCTCTGTCTCACACCCCTGCTTCTGACACCATACACTCCAGTGCTTGTCTCGGGAACTGCTTCTAGGGTCCAGACTTAGACCCTGGTTGGCCTATGGGTTCTCAACTGCCTCAGAGTAAGGGAATCAGATTCCTTATTGAGAATCCACCTAGGCGTGGTGGGGTTTTTCGGCGTCGGCCTTCGGATGCTTCGCGATGGAAGCAAGTTTCCATCTCTTCATCTATTTTCCTATTCTAGGTGACAAGTGACTCTTGAAGGGGACGAGAAAAAGGTGCAGGGGAATACAGGTGCCGCCAGGGGACAGCCGTGCACCGCTGTGTGGGATCGCTCGGCAGCTCGTGGTGGCAGCGGCCAGGAAGACGCAGCAGTTTTGTGCAAGCGATTGCTTATTCCCCCTTCGTCGTCTGCATCTCCCCTCGCTCCCCTTTTCTTTCTGAAGGACTCGACTGAGGGACCGGCGCTGTCGGTAGCACATCACAGGAAGCGCTCAGAGGGCCTTTGAGGGCCGGGAAGAGGCGTCCGAGGCCGCCCCCTCGTCTTGAGGCCTTTCAAGCACGGTCGGGGCCCGGCCGTCCAGGCTGGGAAGAAAGCGGCTCCTCCGGGCGCTCCTCTGCCCTCGCTGCCCCAGCGCAGACCTCGGCCCAAGTCCCCGCCTTGAAGTAACACGACTCAGGTGGCGACTCGCCCGCCCTGAGACACCTCAGCCCCAGAACCCCAGATCTGTGCCTCTCTGGGCAGACACGGAGCTGGGCTGCTCAAGTAGGCTGCTAAGAGGTAGCTCAAGAGTTTTGGCCTGAAGGAGCAGTTTGTGGAGCTGGAGAGGCCAGCGTTGCAGATGGCCCGCCAGGGTTTGATTTCGGGGAATCCCACCCTGTCTCCAAGTTCCCAAGAGTGATCCCTGAGCACAGAGCCAGAAATAAGCCCTGAGCACTGCCATGTGTGACGCCCCCCCCCCCCAAGCCACAAGAGGACGAGAAAAAGTTCCTGTAGCCCGCTGTCAGCCACCACTCTTCAACCTACTGCTCCAATCCCAAACCTCTCACTCAGCTCAGAACCCAAACCTTTACAGATTATTAGGTTTTTCCTTCCACCCTCACTGCTGTCGGCCCCTCACACCTTCAGCCGCTTACTCCCCCCCCCACCCCCACTTTAATCCAGTCTCTGCAGGAATACTAGATGGTCCGTCTGCCTAAAACCTCCTCAGTCTGTAGCAGTGTAAAATTCAGGCACTCTAGTATGAGCGTGCAAACTCCCATCTTCCACCACCCTGTCTTGCTGTTCCCACCTCCTCTCCTCTTCACTGTTGCCTCAGTGTGTGTGTGTGTGTGTGTGTGTGTGTGTGTGTGTGTGTGAGAGAGAGAGAGAGAGAGAGAGAGAGAGAGAGAGAGAGAGAGAGAGAGAGAGAGAGAGAGAGAGAGAGAGAGAGGGAGGGAGGGAGGGCATGCTGTCCCCACTGGAGTTTCCTGGCCAGTTGGGCAGGTGTTTTAATGCATGGACTGCTCAGGCGCAATAATTTTTCTTGTGCCCCTGGCCCCGCCCCCTTGTTACTTGGGGGACCATATGGTGCCAGGAATCAACCCTCCGGTCAGCTACATGCTAGGTGTGTACCTTAATGCTGTACTATCCCTGATCATCATCTTGCTGTTTTTTCTTTCTGGCCATACCCGGTGGTGCCCAGAGTCCTACTCCTGCCTCTCTGTTCAAGGATCATTTCTTGGTGTGCTATATATGGGCTATATATGGGCTGGCTGCCATTTTGTTTTCTCTATCAGCTTTGGGCTTCACCTCAACTGTTCTTTCTTATGTTTTCCATGGCTCATCTTCCTTCCTTCCTTCCTTCCTTCCTTCCTTCCTTCCTTCCTTCCTTCCTTCCTTCCTTCCTTCCTTCCTTCCTTCCTTCCTTCCTTCCTTCCTTCCTTCCTTCCTTCCTTCCTTCCTTCCTTCCTTCCTTCCTTCCTCTTGTTTTTTCTTTTTGGCCACACCCAGTGATGCTCAGGTGTTACTCCTGGCTCTGCACTCAGAAATTACTCCTGGAAGTACATGAGGCACCAGATGGGATACTCCCACAGATTGAACCTGCTATACTATCACTCTAGCCCTTTTTCCTCTCATTTTAAGCCATATTTGCGAGGTACTAAGGTTTACAATACTGTTAACCATACTTTGCATAGAAAAACAAATAGGATTCCAGAACAATAGTGCAGCAGGTAGGAGGCTTGTTTTGCATGTGGCTGACCAGGGTTTTATCCCTGGCATCAAACGTGATCCCCTGAGCACCACCAGGAATGTTCTGAATACTCAGCCAGGAGTAAATCCTGAGCATGGCTAGATATGTTCCCACCCACTCATCCTTTCCCCAAGGAAAACAAGTATCCTCTTTTTTGAGACCACACCCAGTGGTGCCCAGGGATCACTCGTGGTAGGGCTAAGGGTGCTTCTGGGAATTGAATCCAGCTGTGTGCAAGGCACACTTTCTGGTCCCCAGACACATTTTCTTGCTGACCTACCTATTGGTTTCTTGTCTCTCTTCCCCCAAGACAGTACAAGTTCCTGGAGGGGTTGGACCCCACATGCTCTGAGCCAAAGGTACACCTTGGTGACTGATCAGTTCTCAACCAGGAAAGAAGCTCTGGAATCTTTGCTGGGAAAATGAAGGCGCACATTAGATCCCGCTGATGGACGACAGTGGGGTCCTTTTGATCTCAGAGCAGCCCTCAGAGCCTCTTTTCCATTTCCTGATAAGTAAGATTCTGGGGTGTGGGTGTTCCAGCCCCTCAGCGGGCCTCTCCCCTAGGAACTTCACAGAACTTTTGGAGACCCAGGGTGGAAAATCGTCTTGTGGTGGGAAAGTTTGAACTCCCTTTGAAAGGGTGGGAAGCACTCAGGCTGGCTGCCTTTGCTCTCATTCCATCCACTCACTTTTATGTGAAGAAGCAAAAGCTAAGTTGCCTTTGGAGTCTTTGAAGTTTCCTAGGAAACCGATGCCGGGCGATGAGACGGGGACGGGGCTTGCCCTCGGAATTGTGACTCCCCGAGTGGACGATCTGGGGGTCAGGCTGCCTTTTCTCTGAGTCTTTGGTTAGTTGGAGCCCGGTTAGCATCGCAGGGCCTGCTATTTCCGAAACAACTGAAGCACAGCATCTCCAGCCCTATTTGCGCGTTCGGCTTCATCTAAAGGAAGCAACAGCAAGGATCCAGACGCTTTAGGATGCTAAAGTGCTATTCATAACTAGCCAGGAAAGGTCACCAAATAAATACTTTGACGGCCGCTAAGAAGGGAGATTAGTGGAAGCCTTGAGTCCGTGTTCGCCCAGACCCCAGGACGTAGGAGCCTTTTTATTCCCTTTCAATTCCTTTGTTGCTCTGGGAGTCTGACGTGCGCCTAAGCTTTAATTTCTTGCAAAGCCGTTTCATCAGCCCTGTTGACTGTCTGCTCAGATCCCCGCCTCCCCCCTCCCGTACACTTGGGTCAGCCTGTTCCAAAGGACAAGGTTATCTGGGCTGTTACACCTTTGACTCCGCGTCTTTTGAAAGGGGCCTTCTGCATTTTGTTATGTCAGGATTGTAATTAGATCCGTTAATTAAGGGAAGAATGAACTTTTTCCAAACTCTGTACCTCTTTGAATTTTTGATAAGTTTGCTTAGGTTGCCTCTGACCTTTGCTACAGGGTACAGCACTGCTCATTAATTGGCAAATTTTAATGAGGAGAGTTGATGAGTGTGCTGGCCTTGATAATAAATAAAAGTGGCGACCACTCCAAGTCTTACCACCTCCGGCTATCTCGAGGAGTGACGAGTGACCATTCCACCTGGCACACTGCGCTGACATGCTATCTGACCACGGAGCCGGGACCCCTTTCCCCATGCCCTACTGGTACCACTCGTCCATATTCTTCTTTTGCTCTTAGAATTTGCCCTTTCTTTGTTCTAGAGAGCAACCTGTCCAGTAACTAATTCATCATGATCATGGATATTTGAGCTCTAATTCAAGCTTTTCACATGCTTTGTATCACTTAACCCTCCAAATGATCCTAGGAGGTAGATCCTGTTTTTTTGTTAAATTAAAAAAATTTTTTTTTTGTTTTGTCTTGGGGCCATTTCCAACTAGGCTCTGGGCTCATTCCTGGGTCTGTGTTGAGGAATCACTCAAGTGGGGCTTGCAGAACCATATGGGGTGCTAGGGATCAAACTGGGTTAGCTCTTTGCAGCCTGCAAAGTAAGCACTTTAACCACTGTACTTTCTCTCCAGCCCCAGGTGACCTGTTTTTTTTTTTTTTTTTTTGTTGTTGTTTTTTCGGGCCACACCAGTTTGGTGCTCAGGGGTTATTCCTGGCTAAGCGCTCAGAAATTGCCCCTGGCTTGGGGGGACCATATGGGACACCAGGGGATCGAACTGTGGTCCTGATCCTTGGCTAGCGCTTGCAAGGCAGACACCTTACCTCTAGCGCCACCTCGCCGGCCCCAGGTGACCTGTTTTTATAGTGGGGATACTGGAGGTAGAAAGAAGTCAGTCATTCCAAGTCTTGCAGTTTTTAAGTAGCAAAATTTGGACTAAACCTAAGGCAGAATGCTAGGAACAAAACTCTCAACCATTGTCAGAGGACAGTGAGTCAGAATTCCAGCCACATTTGTCTCCATTTTCAAACCTGTTTTCCTTCCTTTTTGTTCATTGGCCAAATTGATTGAAGTCCAGTGGGGCAGTACATGTGTGCACTTCTTTGTTTGAACTTGGAAATTTTAACTCCTTAAGCATACTTAAGTCTTCAAGTGTTAGAGCCACACCTAGACTATTTTCAGTCAATTCTAGCCAATTGGAGTATAAAGACAAAGATTAATATTTACACACACAAATTTCTTTCCTTTTCAAATATGAGTCTTTATTGCCTCTCTAAAAACCCTGAGAGAAATAGCACTTCAGAACCAAATCAGAGTCATAGTATTTAACAGAGGGAACTGAACCCTGAAAAATGGACTTAGTTTTATGGGTTTGTTTGTTGTTTGTTTTGGAGCACAGTGGCAGTGCTGAGGGGGGGGGTTCTGTGAGGAAACTATGTAGTGCGGAGATCCAACCTGGCCACCTGCTTGCAAAACAGATGTTGAGCATTGAGTCCCATCCAAAAATGGACTTAGTGATCAAAATCTGACACGTAAATTTTGGCTCTGAGGCTGACTTCACTCTGACCACCTGGGTTGTAGGGAATTAAAGGATATACATATTTTTTGTTTGGAAGGCTTGCTTTTTTTTGGGGGGGCCACATTCAACAGTGCTCAAGGCTTACTCCTGGCTCTGTGCTCAAGGATCAGTCCTGGCAGGGCTGGGGGGACCATAGTAAAGGGGTGCCAGGGATTGAATCTGGGTCATCCGCATGCATGGTAAGTCTTCTACCCACTGTGTCATGACTCCAGTTCCTGTTTGGGAGTGTTGGAAGGAAGTAAAATATTCCCTGGGTGGGATTGGGAGGGACAGAGCCATAAGTAGCTCTTCAATGGCTCTTCAATGGCTCCTTTTAATGGCCCTCTAGTAAATTAGTACTTTTGGTAATTGTACAGTTCCGGTTGGCTTTACTTCTTGTTCAAATACTTCTAATAATCTATAAGGATAGTCACTCTACAAATAACTACTACAAACACAACTGATTACAGTGTACCCCAGCATTCAATGTTGCCACCAACATTTATCATTTGTTGATAAAAGCATGTTCTGTATTGAATGTGACTTGATTTCTTAAAAAAAGCATTTCTGCCTCTGGGCCTTCTCCTGCTTGATTTCTTTGAATTTTCTTCAAACTGTTGGTGAAGATAATTGGGCATCTACGGTCCAATTACCTTGTGCACTGAAAGGGGAAATGCTGTTTCCATCTCAATCTCCTTGTGTTTGGTTGTGACAGCTTTCCAAAAGAGGGACATTGAGGCAAAGAAGAGGTTGGTGCCTTGCTCCAGGTACTCTGCAGCACAGAGTTGGTTTTCATGTATCTATGAATAGAAACCATGTGTTTGTTTATATGCCCGATGATATGCTAGTTTGGCAAAAATCCATTTGAACAAGCACATAGGTTCTCATATCAGGAATGAGTATCATTTCTCAAATCTTGAGGAATCGAAGTGATGCTGTAATTTCATGGCAGAGACATAGGAACGCAGGTGTCTGAGTCTCAGAAAATAAGATTTCTGATTAAACATGTCTCCTAGGGGCGGCGGTGGTGGGGGAATCTCCCAAGCTCATGGGAAAGGTGATTATAAATGGGAATTGCTAGAAGGGTGAAATCAAAATTCTGTCTACCAGGGAGAGCTCAGCTCTTCAGTCTTTCTCTTTGCTTTGAGAGCAGAGAATTGGTCATAAAAGTGAGAGGAGCACAGAGACCGTCAAGGGAAGATCTGAGAAGGGGCGGCAGTGAGGGCAGCATCTGTGTGCAATCTAGGAAAATAAATTCGCTTTCTGTTTTCCAGACCTGCGTTTCCTGACCTGCCAGAGACCTTTGCTCTCTCTTTTTCAAAAGTGAATGAAAGCGGGAAAAGCTTCCTTAGGAATCCAGGGCATTTAGGACCTTCAAGGTCATCTTCTTTTGTTTGACCATGAGCTCCTGGCAGAGGCAAGAGTGATAGCATTTCATTTTCCTATAGAGTTCCCAAAAGAGCAAAGCCACAATGTATTACATATATATAAAGGCAATAGAAACAAAATTCAGAAAATCTGAGAATACTCATTCCAATTTTGGTTTCTCAGTAAGTTATAAAATTGGTACTAGCAGGTCCCATTGTGTTTGCTGAGGGCTGACCTGTTTTCCCAGGTATTCTCACGTTTAAGCACAGGAGTGCTATGGAGTCCCATAGTTACAATGGGCCACAATACCCCCCATTTTCCGGGATAAGAATCAAAACTCTTTTTAAAATTTATTTTATTTTACTTTTTGGTTTCTGGGCCACACCCGGCTGCTCTCAGAGGTTACTCCTGGCTCTATGCTCAGAAATAGCCCCTGGCAGGCTCGGGGGACCATATGGGATTCTAGGAATCGAATCTGGGTTTGTCCAGGGTTGGCAGAGTGCAAAGCAAACACCCTACCACTGTGCTATCATTTTGGCCCCAAATTTAATTTTGTAATAATTTTTTTAAACACTGTGGCTCCAAAGTTGTTCATAATACATTTATTTTCCAATTACGAAGTTGTTCATGATTGAGTTTCAGTCATACAACGCACAACATCATTCACCAGTACACATTCCCCAGCACCAATGCCCCCAGTTTTCCCTCCTGCCCTCTCTCCTGCCTGCCTCTGGGGCAGATATTAAATCAAACTTTTTTTTTTATGTTTGCTGAATCATGAGATAAGGACCCACTTTTCTTTTTTTTTAAATTTTTTAATTTTAATTTTTTTTGGTTTTTGGGTCACACTCGGCAGCACTCAGGGGTTACTCCGGGTTCCATGCTCAGAAAATTGCCCCTGGCAGGCATGGGGGACCATATGGGATGCCAGGATTCCTTCTGCATGAAAGGCAAACACCTTACCTTCATGCTATCTCTCCAGCCCCTGGGACCCACTTTTCAAGTATTGTAATGGTGCCTAGTAAAGTTAATTTAACGAAAGCCCTCTTTATGCCTCTTATTCATTTATTGTTTCTCCTTCAAGTTTGTCTACAGAATCATCCTAGAGACCTGTGAACCTCGTTTTCCCGCTGCAGTAAGCTTTTCTTTTCTTGACTTATAGCCAGCTTTTCCATTAATGACAATAGGTGATATTGTCTCCTCAAAAGTACATATTTTCTCTTGGAACTGAACTTGGTGTTTTTCATTGTGTATGAATTCTTTCTCTAGAGGTTCAGATACAAAATAGGTGGGTAATTTATTGGGGGAAGAAATGTCAGGAAGCAAGAATGAGAGAATGGGGAGGAAAGTATAGGGAATGAGGAAAATCTGATGCAAGAGATATCAAGGTTAGTGAGGGAGCTAATAGGGATTTGGTTCTGTTAGAATCCAGGAGAAGATTCTAGAATGTGTCTTAGAATTGTATGTATGTATGTATGTATGTATGTATGTATGTATGTTTTTTGGGTTATACCCTGTGGTGCTCAGGGGTTTCTCCTGGCTCTGTGCTCAGAAATCACTCCTGCAGGCCTGGGACCATATGAGATGCCGGGAATCAAACTCAGGTCTGTTTGGGTCAACCACAGGTAAGGCAAACACCCTACCACTGCTCTGGCCCCAGTCTCAGAATTTTTTTTTTTTTGTTTTCGTTTTTGGGTCACACCCGGTGACGCTCAGGGGTTACTCCTGGCTATGAGCTCAGAAATCGCTCCTGGCTTGGGGACCATATGAGACACTGGGGAATCAAACTGTGGTCTGCCCTAGGTTAGTACGTGCAAGGCAAACACCCTGCCACTTGCAACACCTCTCTGGCCCCAAGTTTCTTATTTTTATAATTTTTATTTTTGTTTGATTTTAATACCATATCTGAAAATGCTCAGGGCTTACTCCTGGCTCTGTGCTCAGGAATCACTCCTGGAGTTTCTCAGAGGATTATCTGTAGTACCAGGGATTAATTGAACTGGGATTGACGGAATGACTGTGTGCAAGGCAAGTAAGTGCCTTACCCACTGTACCAACTCTATGGCTTTTATCTAGGATATTTTTGTCCATTTTTAGATTGAATTATTTGCTTTATTGTTGTTGAGTCATCTGCAATTTTTTTTTGTTTGTTTGTTTTTGGGCCATACCCGGCGGCACTTAGGGGTTACTTCTGTCTCTCTGCTCAGAAATTGCTCCTGGCAGGCACGGGGGATCATATGGGATACTGGATTCGAACCACCGTTGGTCCTGGGCCATCCGCTTGCAAGGCAAATGCCCTACCACTGTGCTATCTCTCTGGCCCCAAGTCATCTGCAATATTTAAATATTTTTGTATAGTAATGCCTCATTGGATGCATGAGGTACTCTTCCCATTCACCAGGTTGTTTTTGTTTTGTGGTGATTTCTTTCACTGTTCAAAAGCTTTTCAATTTGATGTTGCCCCATTTATTTATTTTTGCTTCTGTTTCCCTTGTAGTTGGAGTCAAGGCCTAAAGATAGTTCTCCAGTTGATGTCAAGGTATTGCTTGTTTTCCTCTGTAATATTTATGGTTTTTGGTCTTATAGTCAAGTTTTTAATTCATTTTGATCTAATATTTATGCACAATGTTAAATAATGGTTTTAGTTGCATGTGTATGTGCAGGTATTTTTTTTTTTTGCACTGTTTGTTGAAGAGATTTTTAAAATTATTTTTCTCTACTCTGTGTTTTTGCCTCTTTTGTCATAACCTAATTGACTAAAGCTAGGGGTCAGTTCTCTGTATGTTATATACAAGTCTTCTCATTGACACAGAAAGAAAATTGCTTTAATTTTTCCTGGGTAAACAGGTATGGAATGGCTGGACCATATGGTGGATGCAGATTTGTATAATAAGATCCTGACATACTGTTTTATAAAAAAGTTGTGCTATTTTTCATGCCCACCAACAGAAAGTTTTAGTTACTCTACCTCTCACAAACATGTGGTATAGTCATCTTGTTTGTGAATGGATGTTATATTTCTGGTGATTTTGAGTTTCCTAAAAACTAAGGATTTGATCAGCTTTTCATATGCTTACTATTTCCCTATGTGTTCTTTTTTATTGAAGCATTTGATCAGGTACTTTTTTTTTTTTTTTGGGTCATAACCAGCAGTGGTCAGGGGTTACTCCTGGCTCTATGCTCAGAAATCGCTCCTGGCAGACTTGGGGGACTATATGGGATGCTGGGATTTGAACCACTGACCTTCTGCATGCAAGGCAAATGCCTTACCACCATGCTCTCTCTCCAGCCCCTTGATCAGGTTCTTTGAGATGTGTGTGTGTGTGTGTGTGTGTGTGTGTGTTCGTGTGTACATGTCACATCTGGCAGCACTAAGAGCTTACTCCTGACTTTGGGCCCCTGGATCATTCTTGGTGGTGCTCAGAGAATATATGTGATGCTAAGGATTGAATCCAGCTCAGCTGAGTGCAAGGCAAGTGCCCTATCCACTTTACTATCTCTCCTCCCTTCCCCACATCAACTATTTTGACCATTGAATTTTCCTTTATTCCCCCAAGTATTATTTCTGTTTTTTTTTTTTTTTTTTTTTTGGGTGTGTGGGCACATATGGCAATGCTCAGGGGTTACTCCTAGCTCTGCACTCAGGAATTACTCCTAGTGGTGCTAAGGGACCATATGTGGTACTGGGAATTGAATCTGGGTTAGCTGTGTGCAAGACAAATATCATCCCACTGTATATACTATTGCTCTGACCACCCCTCTGTTTTATGGTTTTTTTTTTTTTTTTGGTTTTTGGGCCACACCCGGCATTGCTCAGGTGCTACTCCTGGCTGTCTGCTCAGAAATAGCTCCTGGTAGGCACGGGGGACCATATGGGACACCGGGATTCGAACCAACCACCTTTGGTCCTGGATCGGCTGCTTGCAAGGCAAACACCGCTGTGCTATCTCTCCGGGCCCTCTGTTTTTTTTTTTTTTTCTTTTCATTTAGCCTTTAAGTTTAGGATCCACTCCCAGCTGACTTTTCCACATCCATAAAAGAAATTTAGATTAAAAAGGGAGCACAACTATTAATGTGTGTCGTTTAATTGGTGAATATAAATATGATTTATGTGTCATGATAGAAGTTAGAGGGAAAAATACATATGATCTGATCCTAGTTTTCAGGTTCATCTCCAAGACCAAGGAAAAACTTTCCCAGTATTGTCTAATAACACAAACTTTCAACAGGCCACTTACTTCCAATCACATAAGGTCAAGGTTCTTTATTGAGGTGCTACAGTGGGGAAGTTAGTGCCACATCAAGATTTGACTGCCAAGATCTATTTCCAAAAGTGTTTGGTGGTGACATCCCCAAGACAACTAACACCAAAGGATCTAAAGACTGAAGCAGTTCTGACCATGTAGAACAGATAGGCCCAGATGATGTGGTACCTTCTACCTCTGCACTGATTATCCAAATCCTCAAGTGCCACTCAGAGACAGAAGGATGAAGAAAACCTCAAAGTAGAATGGAAATATCACTTCTTTTTGGTTGTTTTCTTTTTTTAGGGGGTCACACTTGTTAGTGCTCAGGGGTTACTCCTGGCTCTGCACTCAGGAACCTCTCCTAATAGTGTATATATATATATATATATATGGGATGCCAGTGTGCGAGGCAAACGCCCCACCTGCTGTACTATGGCTCTGGCCCCAGAAAAACTGCTTTTGATGAGGTTGTAATCATGGCAAGATGAATGTGTTACTAATCCTTTCCCCCCTTTTTAACCACATCTGGTTCTACTCAGGTCTTATTCCTTCCTGACTCTGCCAGGGATTATTCTTGGTGGTACTTTGGGGACAATACAGGGTGTCAGCGATTGAACTGGGGTTGCAGAGTACAAGGCAATTGTCTTAACTGCTATACTATCTCTTAAACCCAATAATCTTTTGCCTGAAAGATCTAGAACCACTAAGGAAATCCTGGGGACTGCATTTTGTGGGCTGTCTCATGAATGCAGACTGCAGTAGCATAGCAGAATGCCCAGCAAGTTAAGAGTGAAAACAGAGAAGTTGCGGAGATGTCCTAAAGGGCTGAAGCACATGCCTAGCATCCACTGAGCCCTAGGTTCCAACCCTGGCATTGCTTGGTTCCCCAGAGCACCACCATTGCTTGGCTTCTCAGAACACCACATTTCTGAGCACTTATCTGGTAGTGCTCCTCCCTCCTATCCCTGCCCCTCAGCACTGCCATATAGGGAGTGACTAAAAACACATAAGTAAAATAAAAGAACTACAAAGGTTTTAAATAATTGGTCATTTGAAAACTAGCAATCTCTCCTTTCAGACATCACTGTTCCCTAAAATAAAAGTAAGTAAGAAGTAGATTAGAGCTGTCTGGGTAAGAGGTTGAGATGAGAACAGATTCCAAACAGGCACTGGTATTGAGGAAATGTTGGTTTTGGTTGCGATGATATTTTCCTGAGTATATGCATTTGTCAACACGCATCCAGATGTACCCCTGAAACACTTGCCATGTTTTGTATTAATTATTTCTAAGTGATGTCATAACATTAGTTCATTAGCTAAATTGAAATAGTTCTCTCACTAGGAGACTTACAATTTATTTACATGAGATAACTTCTAAATCAGAACCAAGCATTAATTTTCCTAAGACATATTAAGTTAGAAGACCAACCTTCTCCTTTTTAATGAAGCAAGATAGTTTTTATTGAATGCAGCTTAGATGCTTAAGAAGGGGAAGAAAGGAATACATGTTCCAGAGAGGATATGATGTTAAAAGAACACTGGTGAAGGGGGGTATAGTCTTTTTTTTATGACTGAAACCCAACTACAAATATGTTTGTAACCATGGTGCTTAAATAAAGATATAAAAAAAGAGCAAAGATACAGAAACAAGTATGCAAGATGCATGTTCAAGGGAGGACATGGGCTTGAGAGCAAGCCAAGCCTGCTCCTCTTTCTTTCTTTGGGGTGGGGGCTACACCTGGTGATGCTCAGGGCTTACTCCTGGCTATACACTCAGAAATGGCTCCTGGCTTGGAGGATTATATGAGATTCTGGGTCTGCCCTAGGTTAGTGTGTGCAAGGCAAATGGCCTACTGCTTGCACCACCACTCTGGCCCCTGCCCCTCTTTTTATGGCCATTAAATGTATTAACCTGCTTTTTCCAGTTCAGACAGTTATTCTTTTTTTTTCTTATCTTTTACACCCCCCTTCACCAGTGCAACATTCCCACCACCAATTTCCCAGATCTCCCTCCTCTCTACCTCCCCACACCTGTACTCGAGACAGGCTTTCTACTTCCCTCATTCATTCACATTGTTATGATAGTTTTCAGTGTAGTCATCTCTCCAACTGCACTTATCACTCTATGTGATGAGTTTCATGTCATGAGCTGCACCTACCAGCCCTCATCTCTTTTGTCTCTGAGATACTGTTAAAAATGTCTTTCATTTTTCTTAAAGCCCATTGATGAGTGAAACCATTCTGCATCTTTCTCTCTCCCTCTGACTTACTTCACTCAGCATAATAAATTCCATGTACATTCATGTATAGGAAAATTTCATGACTTCATCTCTCCTGATGGCTGCATAGTATTCCATTGTGTATATGTACCACAGTTTCTTTAGCCACTCATCTGTCAGACAGTTATTCTTAAACAGGGAAGCAGCACAGTGAACACTCTTCATGGTCACACCACAATGTGCTTTTCTTTTTGAAATTGTGCCTTATCTTTTACAGTGGCAGTTAGCTAAGGCTGGCAGTGGCCAAGTGTAAAAACCCTTTGCTCCAAAGTGTTGGCACTTAACCCTGCTCCACTCTCAGGCAGGGACTATAACCCAAGTGTCTCCCTTAGAACAAAAACCTCATTTGCAAAGTCAAAATCACCTGTATCCTGGATTTCAGTGCATTTTCTGCCTGTTCACAAAGAGAGCCAATCTCTGAAAATTAGGGTTTGATCACCCTAAAGGAAAGGCACAGTTCCCGCTTCTCAAGAGAACCTGAGATCCGACTGAGATTCATGCCAGAGCCAAAGCTTGTCGGCTAATCTCCAGCCTTTGGATCTCAGGTGCCTCTGTGATCTGGCCTGAAATACTCATTTATTTGTTGAGGCAATTTTTAATTGTGTATTTTATAATGTGCTTCTTCTAGAAAGGGTTGTTAGAAAGTCATTTTTGTGGGCTCAACCTTAGCTTACCCAACATGGCTGTAATTTTGTTCCAAATGTTAAATATTTAATAACTCTAAGGTGAAACCCAAATGTAATTCATTAAGCAACTTGGTGTTGAGTCAAATGTAACAGACATGAAAAATGCCTTTTCATTAGTGTCCATCGGCTCTGTTGGTTCAAGAATTCTGGCTGCTGCACTGAATAGGAAAACTGTTCTCTGTTCGAACACCCTGCGTGTGAGTGAAAAGAAAATAAAAGCCAGCAGGTTTTCAGTTGCTTTTTTACTAATTGTGATGTATCGATTTTCTATGCTACATTAATGTATATAAGGCATTCCTTTGGCTAACTTAAAAGATAAATGATCCTAATGAAAATTTTTATTTCAATGTGTGTATAAGTGGAAAGGTTGGAGAAAGACTCACAGTTGGATGTGCAAGTGCATTTGAAGGCCTTACAGGAGGAAAGAAGATGCCCAGGAGCCAGTTCTTATTTATTTAGGGGTTTGGTGGAGCTCAGTATCAAAAAATCTTTTCTTTTGGGGGGGTCTCACAGCCAGCTGTGCTTAGGGCTTACTCCTGCTTCTGTACTCTGGGATCACTCTTAATAGGTATGAGGGACCAATGGAATTTGAGTTGCCTGCAAAGTAAGTGTTCTGCCTGCTGCACTATCACTCAGGTCACAAAGAATCTTTTGTATATGATATGTTTTATTTTAGGCCTCCCAAGCAGGATTTAGGATTCCCAAGGGGCCACTCCTAGTGAGTCAAGACAGATGATTCAATACTAGGGCCTAGCAAAGTAGTGCCACTTAGGCTGAAGGGAACCTTGCATCAAAACCACCAGTACTCAGGGGATCATGTGGTGCCCAGGGTTGAACTTGGGTCTTGTGTTGTACAAGACACATGCTTGACTCTAAGCTATCTCCCCAGTCCTGAGTCATTTTATTTTTGCCCCTGTCTATGGCCCTTGAAAAAATGGTAAACTCCCCAAGAATACTAATACATTTAATAACAGCTTTGTTTTCAATAAGAATATGGTCTTCCTATTTCTCTATTAGATTTAGGGGGAAAAATGGTAGGGCTAGAATGATAGCAAAGCAGGTAGGGCATTTGCCTTGTTAGTGGTCGACTGGGTTAATCCCTGGCATCATTTTGGCACCATATCAACAAAAAAATGATCTGATCATATAAAAAGATGCAGAGATAGCATTTGATTAAGTCCAAGATACATTCATGATTAAAAAATCTCAACAAGATTTGAATGGAAGGAACTTCTCTCAATATAGTCAAAGCCATTTACCCATAGACCATGGCAAATATTATACTCAATGGAGAGAAACTGAAAGCCTTTTCCCTAAGATCTGGCGCAAGGCAAGGCTACCTCATCTCACCACTCTTATTCAACATAGTACTGGAAGTACTTGCCATAGCAGTTAGATGAGAAAAAGATATCAAGAGCATCCTGATAGGAAAGGAAGAAGTCAAGCTTATATTGTTTGCAGATAATATGATAATATATTTAGAAAACCCTAAAGACTACCACAAAGTTTCAAGGAACAATTTATTTGTATAGCAAAGGATCAGCATCATTAAAATGTCAATAGTACCCAAAGCATTGTACAGGTTTAATGCAATTCCTCTAAAGATACCCATGACATTCTTCAAAGAAGTGGATCAAACACTTATGAAATTCATTTGGAAAAACAAATGCCCACAAATTGCTAAAGCAACCCTTAGGAAAAAGAGGATGGGAGGCATCACTTCCCAACTTTAAATTGTATTATAAAGCAATAGTCATCAAAACAACATAATATAATAACATAATAAATACTCTCAGATCAATAGAATAGACTTGAGCATTCAGAGAATAAAACTCAGACATACAATTGATTAAGCTTCAAATAGAGGATCAAGAAATGCAAAGTGGAGCAAGGAAAGTATCTTCAACAGGTGGTGTTGGGACCACTGGTTAGCCACATGCAAAAAAGCAAACTCAGATTTCCATCTAACATCATACACAATAGCCAAATCAAAATGGATTAAAGATCTTGATATCAGACCCAGAACCTGAAGGTATATGAAAGAACACATAGGCAAAACACTCCATGACATTGAGATAAAAGGCATCTTTATGGACAAAACACCACTGTCCTAACAAGTGGAACCAAAGACAAACTAATGGGACTACATAAACTGAGAAGCTTCTGCACCTAAAAGGAAACTCTGGCTAGTATACAAAGGACACCCATGGGATGGCAGAAACTATTCACCCAATATCCATCAGATAAGAGACTATCTAAGACATACAAGATATTTACAGAACTTAACAAGAAAATAACATCTAACCCCATCAAAAATGGGAGAAGAAATCAACAGACATTTCCTGAAAGAAGAAATACAGATGGCCAAAAGACACAAAAAAGGCTTCACATGGGGCCGGAGAGATAGCACAGTGGTGGGGTGTTTGTTTGCCTTGCATGCGGCTGACCAGGGATAGACCCAGTTCGATTCCTGGCATCCTATATGGTCCCTGAGCTTGCCAAGGGCGATTTCTGAGCACAGAGCCAGGGGTAACCTCTGAGCATTGCCAGTTGTGGCCCAAAAGCCAATCAATCAATTAATCAATCAATAAACCTTTAAAAATAAATTTCTTTAAAAATACTACACATCCAACAGGCAATGAAGTTTTTATTTATTTATTTATTTATTTATTTATTTATTTATTTATTTATTTATTTGGGCCACACCCGGCGGTGCTCAGGGGTTACTCCTGGCTATCTGCTCAGAAATAGCTCCTGGCAGGCACGGGGGACCATATGAAACGCCAGAATTTGAACCAACCACCTTAGGTCCTGCTTGCGAGGCAAACGCTGCTGTGCTATTACTCCAGCCCCAGCAATGAAGTTTTTTAAGTGAAAAAGCATGCTTTTAAAACATCTTCATTTTAATTTCTAATATGCTCTATAATAAACTATATAATCAATACCAAAAATGCTACACATTACTAATTATCAGGGAGATGCAAATCAAAACAACAATGAAGTATCTCACACCACAGAAACCGGCATACATCACAAAAACAAGAACAATCTGTGCTGGCATGGATATGGGGAAAAAGAAACTCATTCACTGCTGGTGGGAATGCCATCTAGTATAGCTGTTCTGGAAAACAATTTGGATAGTCCTCAAAAAACTGGAAACTGAACTACCTTATGATCCAGCAATACTACTCTTAGAGATATATCCTAGAAACAAAAGAAAGTGACCTTGGCACTCCTATGTTCATTGTAGCACTATTTACAATAGCTAGAATCTGGAAGCAATCCAGCTACCCAACAACAGATGAGTGGCTAAAGAAACTGTGGTATATCTACACAATAGAATACTATGCAGCTGTTAGGAAAAATGAAGCCATGAAATTTGCCTATACATGGATGGACATGGAAACTATTTTGCTGAGTAAAATAAGTCAGAGGGAGAGATATAGACATAGACTAGTCTCACTCATCTGTGGGATTTTATACAAATAAAAGACAATATTTTAATAATACCTAGAGACAATTGGGCCAGAAAGACCAGCCCATGATATAAAGCTTACTACAAAGGGTGGCTAGTACAGTTAGAGAAATAACTACACTAATAACTACCATGACAATCATAGTGAGTGAAAGAGAGAGAAATAGGATGCTTATTTCAAAGACAGGCAGTGTGGGGGAGCAGGAAAATGGGGGACATTGGTGGCAGGAAAGTTGCACTGCTGGAGTCTGCATTTTATGACTGAAATCCAACCACGAACATGTTTGTAACCATGGTGCTTAAATAAAAAATTATTTAACAAAATATATTAAGTTTAGAAAATAAATATTTATATCAAAATATATTTATATGTAATTTTATATATTATATTAATTAAATATATGATTTATTTATCAAAAAAGAAAACAATTACAACACTCATCACCAGTGTATGTTTCCTACCACCAATGCACCAATGCACATAGTTTTCCCCCTGCCCTCTTCTGCCCGCCTCTGTGGTATTTTTGTTGTTGTTCTCCTTCTCCTTCTCTTTCTCCTTCTCCTCCTCCTTCTCCTCCACTTCCTCCTCCTCTTCCTCCTCTTCCTCCTCTTCCTCCTCTTCCTCCTCCTCCTCCTCCTCCTTCTTCTTCTTCTCCTCCTCCTTCTCCTTTTCCTTCTTCTTCTTCTTCTCCTTCTCCTTCTTCTCCTTCTTCTCCTTCTTCTCCTTCTCCTTCTCCTTCTCCTTCTCCTTCTCCTTCTCCTTCTCCTTCTCCTTCTCCTTCTTCTTCTTCTTCTTCTTCTTCTTCTTCTTCTTCTTCTTCTTCTTCTTCTTCTTCTTCTTCTTCTTCTTCTTCTTCTCCTCCTCCTCCTCCTCCTCCTCTTCTCATTCTTCCTCCAACTCCTCTATTATTATTCTCTTCCTTAGTTTCTGGCACTCCAATGATTTATATGTTGTTTCTGTTGAGTTTATCAAAGACTTGACTTCTATTTTCATCTGTTCACATTCTTTGAGTATTTTTTCCATTGTCTTATCATTCTTCTCCTCCTCCTCCTCTTCCTTCTCCTCCTCCTCTCCTCTTCCTCCTCCACTGTTGCTTCTTCCTCCTCCTCTGCCTCTGCCTCCTCAGTTCACTATATTTTTACTGAAGGTGTATCATGCACGTCACCTTTTCTTCTT
This sequence comes from Suncus etruscus, assembly GCF_024139225.1. Taxonomy (NCBI): domain Eukaryota; kingdom Metazoa; phylum Chordata; class Mammalia; order Eulipotyphla; family Soricidae; genus Suncus; species Suncus etruscus. Next base: position 52,901,239 of record NC_064861.1, read on the forward strand.
TCAGCAGTAAGTTCTTATACAGGAAAACCCTATTCTTACTTAGTGGACAGTGATCTGGATCTGGGATATGATACATTTGTAAAAATTATACAATAAACTCATATTTCTATAGTCACAAAGTCAGACTCACTCGGCCTTGTGAGCTAGGTCCAAGTTCTTCAACCACTGGCTCACTGACTGATACTAACCTGCAGGTGTGGAAAGGCTAGCAAACACTGGATTACCTGTTCCTTGGTTTTAGCTGTAGGTATGTTCACAATCTCCAAGACAGGGACCAGTCTGCAGGGATGTGAAAAGTTGAAGAGTGTTGGGCTAGGTTAGACTGAGTGAAGTTTAGTATCACATTGTTTTTAGTCTCCAAGGAAAGAATTCAGCATTCTTCACTGTCAGGGCAAAATTTAATCACTGTGCTCATTTGAAAACCAGAGCTAATATCATTCACCTTCACAATTCAGATAATAATGTGTCTAATGTCATGTAGGGCACATATAGAAATCTAATTCTTTCACCTCCAGATTTTCTCTTTTCCCAATTCTACCTAAAACATCTACAACAACAACTAGAAACAAAACTCGATAAAAAAATGACACAAAGAAAATAGGACTTTTTTCATAAGTGAATGTAGGATTTCTACTGGTCTTTGGAGAATTTGTCAAATTCAAGGCACAAAAAAATTAATGGGGCTTTGTAGGGAGCTTGCAAGCTCCCATTTTGTAGGATTGTTTTACCTCTTATTGAATGCTGAAAGTCTCTTAAAAATGTCTCTTGATATACCTGAGGGGTTCATTGATAAAATAGAAATAATGATACATGCAGGGAAGTTGGAATATTAAATGAGACAGTATAGTGTAAAAAGTGTTCTTGAGGCCAGAGTGATAGCACAGTGGGTAGGCATTTGCCTTGCATGCAGATGACCTGGGTTCAATCCCTGGCATCCCATATGGTTCCTTGAGTACCACCAAGAGTGATCCATGAGCACAACAGAGCCAGGAATAACTTCTAAGCACTGCTGGTGTGGCCCAAAAACTAAACAAAAAAAGTACACTCTTACTATTAGCTGTTATTTCATTCCAGTGAGATAAGAATGAAATTCCCTTATATTAATTGCTTACTTTTTTCACTGAGAAGGGCCTAGTTCTAGATTATTATTTTAGGTTTAATTATTTTTTTCTTTTTTGGGGGTTACACCTGACTGGGCTCAAGGCTTACTCTTTGCTCTGTGCTTAGGTATCACTTCTGGTAGACTTGGGGGATCATCTATGGTGCTTGAGATTTAACCCAGGTTGGCCACATGCAAGTAAGCACCTGCTGTATTCTTTCTGGCCCCCTAATATTTTCAACTTTTTATTACAACACTGTGATTTACCAAGTTATTTATAATACAGCTTTTTCAGACATGAAATGTTCAAATACCAATCACACCATTAGTGTGACCATCTCTTTACAAGTGTCTTCAGTTTCCCAACCACCATCCTAGACTGCCCCCTTCAGGCACAAACAAGTTTACTACATCTTGTTCGTTACAACACAAAGGCAAATAGAATTTTTCAAAACTTAGATCAATAAAGATTAATTTGAAATAATTGCTATATCTCTCCATGGTGCTACTAAAATCAGTGTCTAAGCATTTACTGGGTTGTGGTTTGCACTAGTTGAGCCTTTTGTATTACTGTTTAGGCTCACTGAGCTTGATGGGATTCGATGTAACTTTCACATCAGATGTGCTGTGATTCTACTAAATCCTATAAAATTTTGGGGTGTCAGTAATCCCATAATGCAGGATCTAATAGATTTTTTTTGTTTCTTTTTCTTTTTTATTGCTTGAGGATCTAATAGATTTTTAACAAATTTGGTAGCTTGGCAGTTTGATAAGGTTAAGTTGTGGAGCTAGACTGTTTCTGTCAGAAGGTTTGGGTGTGGCTGTGGGCTGCTATGGCTTCAAGCAGAAAAGGGAATCTGCCTTCACCTATTCTGAGAAGGCCTCATTGTTTTCAACCTGGACCAGACTACCTGAGAAGAGTCAGCTGTCATCATTTTCTTTCCTTTAATTAAAGTAGAAGGGGCCTTCCCAGAGACAAAAGAGAGGAGGGCTGGAAGGTCCAGCTCACAACATGAAGCTCACCACAAAGAGTGATGAGTGCAGTTAGATAAATAACTACATTGAGAACTATCATAACAATGAATGAGGGAAGTAGAAAACATGTCTCGAGTGCAGGTGGGGGTGAGATGGGGAGGAGGGAGATTTGGGACATTGGTGATGGGAATGTTGCACTGGTGAAGGGGGGGGTGTTCTTTACATGACTGAAACCAACTACAATCATATTTGTAATCAAGGTGTTTAAATAAAGGTATTAATTAAAAAATAGAAGGGGCCTCCTCAGTTGTTTTTCAGCCTAGTGTGAACCTAGGATTGCTTATACCCACCAATGCTACAATGCTAGAGACTTCCAGGCCTAAATCCAATGGTGCTAGGGTGCCAGAAATTGAAGGCAGGGTAAGTAGCATGCAAACATCCCTTAGATAATCTCCCTGTCTTCACATACTCCATAGTGCTCAGGGGTTATTCTTGGCTTCGTGCTCAGAAATTACTCCTTGCAGATTCAGAGGAACATATGAGATGCTGGGGATCATATCTGGGTTGGCTACAAGCTAAAGTAAACACCCTACCTGCTTTGCTATCGCTCTGATCCTGGCTCGAGGTTTTATTTCTTCGGTACAATTCAGTGATGCGCTGTTGAACTCCCTTTAAATTTTGCTGCCTTCAAAAATATTTGATGGTTACATCAGAGAAGGGACACTTGGGGGATTATCATTGTACTGATCGCTGTTGCTTTTTGACAATGTATTTTGAGTTGATGGTGTTTAGGGGAGGGACAGGTGGCAGCTAAAGGCTCTTCAGAATCCATTAGGCACAGATCGTTAACATGACTTAGAAGCACAATAATACTTCTGTAGTAGCCTGTATGGCCTGTCACCACCTCCAGTGAACTCATTCTCTCACTGCAGACTTTTCATGTCTCACTTCCAAGAACCCAAGTGAGGGTTGACACTTTCCATCTCAAAGAACAGGCAGAGAAACACACTGCTCTTCAGGAAGACATTAACAGATGTCCTTGGAGAGCTTTTTCAGGTTTTATGGGGGGCAGGTATGTTGAAAAGAAGCACCATGAACATTCATGTGCTGTGTAAGAATGTTAAGTGAGAGTATGCTCATCTCCTAAAAGTTGTATTTTTTCAAACAGTCCAACATAAATATCTACATGTGTCTATGTACATAAGCACCCAAGTTATCAATAAGTCTATCTTGCAATACACTTAAACCACAGTTCATGCAGAGTCACAGATGTGTAACTGTTTTTTTCCCAGCCATTTCTCTCTAATGCTTTTATTTTTGGTTTTGGGCCACATCTGGTGACGCTCAGGGATTACTCCTGGCTATGCGCTCAGGAACCGCTCCTCGCTTGAGGGACCATATGAGACACTGGGGGCGTTAATGGTGGTCTGTCCTGGGTCAGCCCCTTGCAAGGCAAATGCACTACCGCTGCGCCATTGTTCCGTTCCTGCTAATGCTTGTTTTTGTTAGTTTCCTTGGTAAGACATTTCCCCTGATGAGCTCTAGATGGAGTTATCATCTTATCTCATTACATGGAGGGAACAAAATGAAAGGATGAAATTCACTCTTCTGTCTCAAACTTTCCGATGAAGAATAAAATGAGGTCACAAACAATGGACAATATGTGTAAATGGTCGTTCAGTTGTTTTGATGGGAAGTGCAGAAAGTTTATTGACTTTGCATAACTTAACAGTTTTAGCCAGTCAGCCAGATTATTGGTTCCTGTTCTTAATAGGGAAGAGTCAGCTACAAAAGCAAACTATTTGTATCTTGCCTGTCAAATGCATACTATGTGAAAAAGCAAGAATGTCAGGAAAGAAATTCAATAAATAGTAGATGAAGAATTCCCTGATCCGAATCTCGCTCGCCTCTAAATGGGGACAGATGTCATCAGTGACAGAGACTGCTTGCAGGTTATGAGCCAGGCGGTCACACCTGCTTCCAGACATCCGTGTTTAATTGGTTCCAGTTCCCCAGATTATGACTTCACCCGCCTATTTAGTTCTGCTCCGGATAGAGAGCATTTTCTCTTCATCTGTAGTTGGATTATGAAGCAAAACATGTCTGAATATAAAAAAAATCTTCAGCCTCCTAAGCAAGTGCCAGCCTCCTTATTTC